>NC_041380.1:533014669-533020538 GCF_002162155.2 Triticum dicoccoides | reverse complement strand
GCCGGAGCTCCCCGACGCCCAGACGCCCCGACGCACTTTCGCCGCCGCCGCCGCCGTCGCCGGAGTCCGGTAAGTCACCGGCATAACCCCCACCGTCCGATCCTAGATCTAGGGCTAGGATTAGAACCCCGAAGGGTTAGGTTTTATTTAGAAAACCGGCCGGTTCCGATCGGTTTAGTTTTTTTTGTTTAGATTTTTATTTTAGGCCCGGTTCGTTTAGTTTAAACCTAGGGCCCGTTTAGGCTATCTAACGCACAGGGCACAGTATAGGCCCATTAGGCCTTTTTCTTTTTATTTTGATTTTCTGTTTTAGCCGAATAGTTTCTGTTTTCAAAAATGTATATCTTTTATTCTGTTTAATATTTTTGAGTGATCCTTTTTTTGTTGGATTGCAAATTTTATGTAGTTTCTGTAAAATATATATTTAGCTATGTCAAAAATAATTAAAATTACTTTATTTTAGTTTTAGTCAGAATAGTAAATCTGCTATAACTTTAGTTAACAAAAAAAAATTATTTTTGCATGATTCTTTTTGTCATCACTTTATTTTGACATTGCCAAACCCTAGAAATTAACTTGGGTATTTTAGGATTAATAAATAATTAGTTTTAGACAGAATCCTATTAATCCTAATTAATTAACTAGTTCCTGTCTTCCTAATTAATTAATTAGTAAATTAATTTATTTTTTAACTTGTGATTAGTTATTCTAGGTTAGTTTCTGTCATTCTAGTAGATGAACTTTTATTTATAACTAATAAAAGTTTTAAATTATTTTTTTCTTAATAGAAATTGGATTAGGCCTAAAATGAGTTTTATAATAGCTTTTTAATTAATTCTTTTTGCTCCTAGTTGCTTAGTGAAACCTTTTCTGTTAAGTTAACCTAAAACCATGATTAGGTTATATTAAGAAATTTTTATTATATAAAACTATTTTTGTTATTGTTTGAAGTAGGGAAAACTTTGAGTGGCCTTTATTTGAGTTTTTCTTTTGGATTTGAGTTTTGGTTGTTTGTTGTGTTATGTTACTTTTGTTATGTGTGTTATGTGATCCTATTGCTATGTGCTTATTATAGTTATTGTTTGCCTCGGTAGAATTTCCGGAGTGCGAAGATTGCTACTACGAAACCCTAGTTTTTTTCGAAGATCGTCAAACAGGCAAGTTCACTTTGACCATGCTTTCATACCTATGTTTTATTGCATTTAGTGGCATCTTTGCAACCACCCTTCAGTAGTGATATTGAATTCTTGTAGTTGATTAGTATGCATGAGGTAGGAACCCATCACCCTGTTACCAAGCCCGGGACGTCATTTACTTTAATGCTACGCTATAGTAGACGGGGTTGGTATGAGTGCACGAGAGTGGTGTGAAGAAGGAGGACTCTACGTCAGTGACGACAGCTCCATGATGGCATCTGCAAGGACTGCATCTCCAAGGCCTCAAGACTTCAAGACTCGAGACAAGAATTCAATACACACTACTGGGTGAAGGATGGTTGACGGGCACCCTGGAGAAACCAGTGGTTGGCCGGGATGCATGGAGAAGCGCCATGACATCTTGCGGAAAGCTTCACCCAGACTCAAAGAAACGGAAGAATACTTCATGCCCGGAAGCTTACCTGTGCAACCGCAAGTCATTATGGGCTCTGGCTTGGTTGACCTTAGTGGTGACTCTGGCTGGGACGGTACTAGCAGATGTAGAACTACGGTAGGATGGGATGAGTACCGGACAGTGGTCAGAGGAACTCTTCGGAAGACCATGTTTCGGTCGTCTTGTTCTCGAACGCCCTGAAGTGCGAGAACGTAAAAAGAGGGATCGAATCTTGTGGGTAAAGTGTACAAACCTCTGCAGAGGGTTTAAACCTAATCGATTAGCCGTGTCCCCGGTTACGGACAATTTGAGCCTCTGGACTTGGATCTATCTCGGAACTCTCAACACCAGACTGATAACTTAATTGTGGGCAACTTATGATGATTTTGGGCTATGAGACATCGGTTGGCGGAACCATGTCATGATAGAAAACTCCATAGTACAGACTTCATTTATTCCTTTGATGTAGGGAAAACAATCAGCTTTTACGCAAACAAAATTCAGATACAGAGCCACAAAGCCATAATGCATATAGTATAGTTTTATCATCTGTTCTTTTTATTGTGATCTTGCCGGTACATTCAATGTACTGACCTACACGGCTGCAACGTATCATGTTGCAGATATTTCCTCGACGAGTAAGAATTACGATACAGGGTTACGGTCTACACTCAACCTGCCGATGGCGTTGATGGGACTCCACACCCGTTTGATTGTTTCCGCTGAGTATTATGAGGTATATATCATTTTACGTTATTTATACATGTGATTGCACTTTGATATATACATTGATGTACTGTGTGTGCCAGCATACTGATCCAGGGATGGCACAGTAACACAGAGGCTTGACCGTCTGAGGTCGGGTCGCTACAGAAATGGTATCAGAGCACATGTTGACTGTAGGACGTGACCCTAGAAATCGGAAAGCCCTTGGACAGGATTTCTCAAAAACTTTATTTTCAAAAAGACTCTTACTCCTCATCTCTTCTGATTTTATCAAATAAACACTCTCACCTCAAATAGTTAGAATATACACCTTTCCCTTTTGACCACATGGAAGATCAACTGAAGTCGCTCCAAGAATTAAAGATATCAGACAACTGATGGCCATTTCAGAGTAAACAGGATTTCACCATGCGTTGGAAGAATTGCAGCTGCAACAATTGAAGACTCCGAAGACTTGAAGAATTTGAAGTTCCTGAAGAATTATTTGACCTTTAGAGACCAATCCCTGTTATACACCTGCGTTAGATGCGATGATTTATGAGCTGTCATTTGTTTGATGTTTTCCGACAGCCACAAAGTAAAACTTGTTTCTTCAAAAACTATCGTTTGTATTGTGTGTATCCCTCCCCACCTCTCTCATATCTCATCCCAAAACTTTTGGACCCCATAGATGATGAATGAAGTTGGACTGATATTCTCTGGACCGAAGACTCAGCCGGAGGCAGAGCTATGGATTCAGAACATGGAGAATCACTTCGGGAGCAATTTGGTTTCAAGGAAGAATGAAGTATCGTACGCTCTTCAGTACTTTGAAGGAAGTGCTGCAACCTGGTGGAAAATGCATCAAGCCATACAAGGATTTAATGGAGCAAGAACTTGGGAGGAATTCAGGAAGACCCTGTTGAGATCACGTCTCATCCGGAAGCACTATGATAACCCGAAGAAGAAACCTTGTGCCTGCAAGATTTGCGGAGAAATAGGACACACCCAGGAGGAACACAAGGATGGATGCCCTCATTGTGAGGAGAAACACCCAGCTAAGGAATGCCCAACTAGTCAGGTGACTTGTTTCTTGTGTGAAGGAACCACCCACTACCCGACTCAGTGTCACATTTACCCCATGGTGCAACAAACTATTCAGGAGCAGGAAGAAGGAATGAAAGAAGCCCTCCGAGAAGTTATGAAAGAACCTGTGATGAAGGAATGTGTTGAAGACCCTGATGGAGAAGGCCTCAACAGATTTTACTCCAATGCCTGCTATTCATGTGGAGAAGAAGGACATTTTTCACAGTATTGCACCAAGGAAAGAAAAGAGTATCTGGGATACTTCCCGACGGAAGCAATAGAGTTTGATCCACAGGGAATAAAAGGTTTGATCAGAACGAAGAAACCCCGGAAGAGAAAAAAACAAAGACACCCTCAGAACAACCCAATTTTTGCAAAGAGGGACAAGAGTCATATTACCTGTTTTGAATGTAAGGACGTCGGGCATTATGCCAATCATCGTCTTGAAAGGAAGCAAGGAACTCAAGGAGCAGGCACCATCTCCAAGAAGCCCAAAGACTTATCGAAAGTTATGTGTTTTCATTGCAAGGAAGCAGGACATTATGCTACTAAATGTTCCTACAAGAAGGAAGCTGGAGTTGAGTAGTTGGAATTTTGATATGGATAATTTTTCTTTTCATGATTACAATAAGTTGAGTTATGTAATGGGTGCTCAGAGTTTGTAATGGATTCATGAAATCAATAAAGTTAAGGTGACATGTTTTCATATGTTTAATTGTATGAGTTGTTACTCTATGAACACGGATTTTGACCATTTTCGAGGATATGAGAAATATGGTCTATGGATGTATTTGTGAATTTCATTTTAAGGGTGATAGTACCCTATGAAGAACACTAGACCAATGGAAATGGAAATGTGTCCCACAGGTTGGAGTTTGGAAAAAAAAATGAGTTGAAGTTTTATCTTTGATATGATGGTATTAAGAAATGAAATGTTATTGGATTTAAAGTGGTGTAATGTTGGGAAATGGAGCAATTGTAACTCCAAGGATGAGTGAAAGTGGTACAAGTGTTGAAGTGGGCTCATAACCCACAGGCCCAGGAAATTAATAAGGATCAAGTACCCACTGGAGAAAGAAATTTTGGGAATAGACTACGATTTGATCAACCGATGATTCTATAGGAGTTTACGCAAAACCTGAGAGTTGTTAAGGAACGATAGATGTTTGTTTGGCCTGCAGAATCAATGGATTTTTCCGAACTTGGTTCGTCGACAAGAGAAATTCTGCAATGCTTGTGAGGATGACCGAGTGTTAGAATGCGAGATTCGCTAAACCATGTACAAGGTAATGATTTGGGTGCGGGATGGATTGATCACCATGCCGACTTACTCTTATTATTCGCCTTGCTATATGGGATGGTAAACCTGAGTGACTTACCTATAGTAGAGAGACGACGATCAAAACCTTGTTGAACCTTAGAATGGTATAAGCATTTTTCCCCTTGTACAAGGCAGCTTTTGCCAACCGTAGGTTATACGGTGAGGTTCAACCCAGACCCGTTTTCTGCAGGAGAAACCATAAATTGTCGACCACCATGAGATTTTCGATAGTTGTTTAGTATTGGCGACAGACCTATCAGCTAAGAAGATCCAGTCTCGGACGAACTTCAACTTTGACGAACCGACCCAAGCTTTTGAGGAAAACTCTATGCTTCTGACAGAAGAGCTTTAATAAGATATGTGAAGAGACATACATTGCCAGCCCTCCAGAGGAAATATCTGAGTTTATTGGAACCATGACCTTGTTTTTTTAAGTGTGGTAGCACCCCTGACCTTTCTGACCAAAACTCTTGCTAGAAGACCCCCAACCCCTACCCTTTTCTTGCTAGCCTCTTCGAATCTCGAGGACGAGATTCATTTTAAGTGTGGTAGGTTTGTAACATCCCAAAATTCTAAATTTTGGAATGTTATATTAAATAAATAACTATGCTTGATTGTCTGATTGTTGGTTTGATGGATTGAGTGAAACTGAGTGAAATTTGAAACTTTTGAAAGCTGAATGAGAGGGAATGAAATGACTTTCCCAAAACTTTCCCCTTTTGCCTTTTGATCCCAATGGATTCAAATTCATACCAACACCAAAGCCTAGAGTGAGGATGACATGACTTCCTTCATTTTTAAATGAATAGGGTTTTGGAAAAAGATTTGAATTTCATTTGGGAAGATTTCAAATTCAAAGCTTTATGCAACTCAATGATATTCATGAGGGAAGATAAGATGACTTCTTCAATTATGTGAAATAGGAGTTGGAAGTTATAATGAATCAAGTTGAAAATCATTTGAAAGTGCTTTGAAACCCTCTTTCAAATTTTGAGTTTTGAATTTGAATTTCAAACTTTGGCATGTGGGAAACATTTCAAAAACTAAGCCTGATAAATACTTGATCAAAAGTATGAGAGGAGCAAACATGACACTCCAAAAACATCAGAGGAAACAATGCCAAAGGATTTGGATTCAAATCTGAATTTTATTTGAATTTGAAAAAAA
>NC_041380.1:533013701-533014394 GCF_002162155.2 Triticum dicoccoides | reverse complement strand
CAACACCACCGAACCCCTCCCCGACCTCGTGCGCATCTTCCCGACGAGTCGCCGGAGCTCCCCGACGCCCAGACGCCCCGACGCACTTTCGCCGCCGCCGCCGCCGTCGCCGGAGTCCGGTAAGTCACCGGCATCACCCCCACCGTCCGATCCTAGATCTAGGGCTAGGATTAGAACCCCGAAGGGTTAGGTTTTATTTAGAAAACCGGCCGGTTCCGATCGGTTTAGTTTTTTTTGTTTAGATTTTTATTTTAGGCCCGGTTCATTTAGTTTAAACCTAGGGCCCGTTTAGGCTATCTAACGCACAGGGCACAGTATTGGCCCATTAGGCCTTTTTCTTTTTATTTTGATTTTCTGTTTTAGCCGAATAGTTTCTGTTTTCAAAAATGTATATCTTTTATTCTGTTTAATATTTTTGAGTGATCCTTTTTTTGTTGGATTGCAAATTTTATGTAGTTTCTGTAAAATATATATTTAGCTATGTCAAAAATAATTAAAATTGCTTTATTTTAGTTTTAGTCAGAATAGTAAATCTGCTATAACTTTAGTTAACAAAAAAAAATTATTTTTGCATGATTCTTTTTGTCATCACTTTATTTTGACATTGCCAAACCCTAGAAATTAACTTGGGTATTTTAGGATTAATAAATAATTAGTTTTAGACAGAATCCTATTAATCCTAATTAATTAACT
>NC_041380.1:532987722-533012343 GCF_002162155.2 Triticum dicoccoides | reverse complement strand
TATGATGATTTTGGGCTATGAGACATCGGTTGGCGGAACCATGTCATGATAGAAAACTCCATAGTACAGACTTCATTTATTCCTTTGATGTAGGGAAAACAATCAGCTTTTACGCAAACAAAATTCAGATACAGAGCCACAAAGCCATAATGCATATAGTATAGTTTTATCATCTGTTCTTTTTATTGTGATCTTGCCGGTACATTCAATGTACTGACCTACACGGCTGCAACGTATCATGTTGCAGATATTTCCTCGACGAGTAAGAATTACGATACAGGGTTACGGTCTACACTCAACCTGCCGATGGCGTTGATGGGACTCCACACCCGTTTGATTGTTTCCGCTGAGTATTATGAGGTATATATCATTTTACGTTATTTATACATGTGATTGCACTTTGATATATACATTGATGTACTGTGTGTGCCAGCATACTGATCCAGGGATGGCACAGTAACACAGAGGCTTGACCGTCTGAGGTCGGGTCGCTACAATCAATCCGCCATCGCTGAGAGCCGCTTGCTGACTCGTCTGTGAGCCTCACCGCTTCAGCCGCCTCTGCTGCGGCTGGCCTTGCACTGCCTGCGAGCCGTGGGGTATCTTAAACCGAGAAGATTTGGAAAGGATTGAGTCATTGCTCCTACTACAATCGTGGAAATCAGTCAAGTACTAGTAGTGGCATGTTTTGATGAGTTCTGTTTGGCTTGGGAATAGTACTGCAACCTACTAGTACGTGAGCTCTAATCAGTGCAAATTGGACTGATGATCTCCTATTCATTACGTGAAGACACAAGAAGTATCAAGGGGAGATTCCAGCGCAACATTATTGAACAAGCTGGTTGTTTTCTTTGTCGGGGTTATGATGAGTAATATCACCTTCTCTGCGCTGAGTTGCCTGCGCCACCCGAACTGCGGTCATTGCCGAGCCACTGCTGTAGTGTCATTTGTCTCTCGTGCCTCAGTCTCCTGATGCTTCACCGCTATAAGTCGCCCTGGCCGGAGAGTGGTCTTTTCAGATTGCTGTCACCAAGCCATAAGTCGCCACCGCCGGCATTGTTAAACCGACTATCGAGACCTTCACTAGAAATAAGCAGAAGACGGAGATGCTGGCTACTATTGCTATCATTCAAGTGATGCATGTTAAAATTGGAGACAGTGGCCTGGTGATTCAAGTACGAGGCTGGAGCTGGGGAGGCCACTAGCAAGCTGTGTGTGTGTATGTGTGCCATATCAAAAAGCAAATCAGGCCAAAAGGAAAAGAGAGCAAGCTCTCACACAGAAACAAGCTAAAGGACTCACGGTCTGAACTAAGTATGTTATTGGTTGATGGGAAAGACCCATTTCAAAATTTGATGGATAGGTGGATAGTTGATTGGACATGAAGGCCTTCACTCGGTCAACAGTTATTACCTCCGAGAAATATATCAGGTGATCCCGTCCTATCTATTTCATCTGTGTACAATAATATGTTTGCGAACAGTTATTCTGTCTTGCAAATGTTTTATGCAGGACAATTATTTATGACAAAAAGTAATGATATACCACGGATACGGAGCACGTACCAACATTATTTTGCACTAGTGCTTGTCCGTGCCGTGATGCTTGGTGGATACATACCTTCACCATGGTGATGATCAACTCCGCGGTGAATAATATTAACTGGCCTGCCATATCAGGTGAAATCCATCCAGTATATTTTTATGTTATATGTTGCTTTCTTTAAAAAGAGCAATGACTCCGGCTTGCAAAGTTATCTAATGCAGGACCCTAAACCGCCATATTGGTGCAACTTTAAGGGCCGTCTGAAAAATTCCGGCTTAAAAAGAAGGATTCCGGTTTAAAATCCGGCTCAAGGGAAAGCTGTCTCCCACAGAGCTTTGAAGCTCTCAATATCCGGTTTAAGAATTTCCGGTTCAAAAGAATAATCTCTCGCAAGTTCGAGTTCTCAGAAAAAATTAAGGGGACCAAAGAGAGTTTGTTGCACAGCACAACTCAAACATAGGTGCCCCTTGAGCACAACTCACAGTATCATTTGGGGGCTTGGTCATATTCGAACCATAGCTACACCTCTTGATCCGGCTATCAAGCCAATATTATCATAAGAGCATAGCTCTGGTTATTTCGGTAATCCGGCTATCAAGCCAATATTATCATAAGGGGCCAATGAGAGTCTGCTGCACAGCACAGCTCAAACATGGGTATCCCTTGAGCACAGCTCACAATATCACTTGGGGGCTATGTTCAAACCATAGTCACACCTCTTGATAGGCTTAAGGCCATCAGGGAAATCACTTGGGGGCTATGGTCGTATCCGAAGCATAGCTTATACCCTCTTGATAAGCATAAGGGCACCAGGAAAATCACTTGGGGGCTTGGTCGTATCCGAACCATAGCTACACCTCTTGATAGGCATAAGGCCACCAGGAAAATCACTTGGGGGATATGGGTTTGAACCATAGTTACACCTCTTGATAGGTATAAGGGCACTAGGAAAATCACTTGGGGGCTTGGTCGTATTCGAACCATAGCTACACCTCTTGATCAGCGCAATGCCACAATTATGACTACATGGGGGCTCTAGGTCGTATCCGAACCATAGCTTAAACCCTCTTGATCATACATATACATCATCATATATTGCATCATATGTTGCATCATCATTACATCATCATTGCATGTATCATATGTGCATGGATATACCGGCTTATATGGCAGGAACCGGTTTTTCAAACCAGGTTATATTATTCAAAATCTTTAATAGCCAACACGGCTGGATTTTATTATGGTTATCAATAACCAGTATTATGATTAAGGATTTCAAAGTCGCTTTAGCGCAATGACTATCATATTATCATTGGATATCATTTATTCTACAATTGAAGAAATAGTCCCTAGTCGTTGCAGGCTTACGACCCGACACTTGGGGGCTACATTACTCAAGTTGGGATTACATCAAATACACAAGTCTCATGTCACCGCAAGCATGCACCATGACACTTGGGGGCTAATGCAAAGTCATTGTTTGCTCACTTATCGAAGACCCGACTCATCACATCGTAATGAGCCGGCCCTTGGGGTTACCAATTGCTCATGTCAACAATTCAAGGTACACAAATTTTCATCTATTATTGAAGGATCCACTGCTCAGTTGGTAAAGCACAAAGCTCTCAACCTTGTGGACGTGGGTTCAAGCCCCATGATGGGGGTTACATCATATAATGTTATTCTCAATGAAGTATATATAAAGTCCCAGCTCAATATTATCTTACTAAGCCGGCCCTTGGAGGCTACACGTTGATGTTCAAGTCTACATGATCATATCTATAAAGTCCCTGCTCATTATTGCATAATGACCCGACCCTTGGGGGCTACACTGGTTGAAGTTTTTATAAGAATAAGGCAATTTCAAGTCCCAGGTTGCTGCAAGCATGACAACTCGACACTTGGGGGCTATATATGTGGAATACTCAATTCTGACTGGTGATTGAGATGAACAAACTGGATTTCTTCAAGCTTGTGACATTCATATTGAAGCAAGTCTTAAGCTATTGCTATGCTACCTTCTTAAGACTTGGGGGCTACAAATGATATGCATATAAGAGGTATATTTTCAAAATTGATGTTAACAAACAGTTCTGATCCGGTGCCATCAATATTCTTAAACCGGCAATTTTGGCAATGGTAAACTGGTAAAGTTTTACATTTTTAAACCGGCAAGTTCTAGATTCTTAAACCGGCTGAAGATCAAATGAGTATTTCAAAGGCCAATATTTTTGTTAAGCTTTGGGAGCTAAAGTCAAAGCCGTTATTCTTCACAATATTTCTCTGTGACAAACCAATGTCAGCAACTTGATTATGAAGTTGGTCTATTGACTCGGATTTTATAGAAGAAGGAAGTGACAAGGACTAAAGGATGATAAGGATCAGTTTAACATGGATAAATCCAAATTAAACTGGGGGCTAATGTCGGGGATATACCCCGCGGTATGATCCGGCCGGAGTTATAACCCGGCTGGGACTTCGTAAACCGGCAGGTGTTAAGGCAGGTGGTAAACCAGTTGGTGTTAAGTTAGACGGTAAACCGGCAGGTTGTTAAACCGGCTGACAGTTAAGACAGACAGGAAAAACAGACAGTAAACTCAGATGGTAAACCGGCAGGTGGTAAACCGGCAAGTGTTAAGGCAGGTGGTAAACCGGCAGGAGTTAAGTCAGATCTTAAACCGGCAGACCATCTTAAACCAGCAAACAGTGATAACTGGGTTGCCAAGGGTTATGAAGCCCGAGACGTTATGAAGCCCAAGATGTTAAGAAGCCCATGAAGATAAGTCAGAATAGTTAAGTCTTAAGTCCAAGTTGGACTCTACATGTAACCCGCCCCTTCAACATATATAAGGAGGGGTAGGGCTCCCCAAAAAGGGACGAGTAAGAAGAAACAATCTTAGGGCTAGACACAAAGAGGAGAGCCGGTTTATGTCGACTCCCTCATGATTATAATGAGACCTAGCCTCAAACAACAAGTAGGGTTGTTACCGGATGATGTTTCCCGGGGCCCGAAGCTGTCTAAATTCCTGTCTTGTGTTGCGTCTCTCGATTCTGCTCAACCCCTCTCAAGCTACCACATAGATGCGTTGGCCTCATGACTAAGTCCTCACACTAGGACATCTGCCATGAAAATTCCACGACACATAACGTAAGTAGACACAGAAGAGTGCGACCTCTCTTGTGGACCCGTGTAGTCCTCAAGGTCATCTGCTCAGTTGATGATGGTAATGCAGTTGCCGTGGCTGCCGGCGGCGGGGAAGAAGATCTGAGGCGGCGAAAGGCAGTCAGGAGAGCGGATCCCTGCTGTGGTGAACCCTTCGGTTGTTGGAGCAAGCTGAGCTGGGGTGGAACACAACGCCGCAGGAGCAGGACAAACCACACAAGATTTTCTTTGACACATATCTGTAACAGAAGTAATTGAGTAAGGGCTTGTTTGAATTTGAGGATTCTAACAATGCAGGGATAGGAAATAGACAGGAATAGGATAGGAATGCACGTGCAAAACAGAGAATTTAAAAACACAGGATTTCTGCCAATCTGGGTGTTTGATTCACAGCAATTGGAAGATAACAGGATGCAAAAAAGCATGGTGAGATTATGTCAAACCACAAGAAAATGTACGGTTATAAAGCTATTATGCTATTATCTCTTAGTCTTTTGTTGATGAATAGGAATATGAAAAGGAGGAGAAGTGGAAATTAGAATTCCTACGGTTTTTCTTTCAAGGAGACACTAAAGGAACAAATCCTACAGTTTTCCTTTGCTCCATTCCTTTGCACCAAATTCATGAAAAGTAGTACCATAGGAAACTTTCCAATTCTGATGTTTTTCATTCACTTTTCCTTTCAAGCACTGGCGATTCTTGTAGGCAGGCTTGAGAAAGGAAAATCCTACACTAAAAAATGTTTTTGTGCTACTTCTATTACTTTGGACCCAGGCCACTGCCATACTAGCTCAACTCCCAGGCCCATCGACAAATGCACAGCTCAAACGCACAGAGATAAATAATGATGGTGTTCAAGAGAGTCCATCAAGGATAGCTAAGTCGCCTGGTACCTCACTGCTTGTCATATAGTAGGATAAAATAATCGCATTTCCCGTTACTACGAGTGCTCAGTGGACAATATATATAACATGTAGAGTAACAAAGAGATGCAACAAGTGTGCAACCTCTTTGGCGAAGCCATGTCGATCTCAGCGTGATTGGGTTGGCCGGTGAGGATGCTCCGGCTGAATTGGCTGTCGGAGGAGGGGAAGAAGATCTTAGGTGTCTGGAGATGGAGCCCGAGGTACTGCTACGTTGTGATGGAGGGTTTCGTCGTTGGAGCAGCTCCGGTGAGTTGTACGACGCTGAGGGTGAAGCAGGACAAGAGAGACAATGAACGACGTTAACCTGAGTGAAATTCTAATAGCATCTCCAATACATGACGTAAAAATACATAACCACAAAGTGCTAGATGTAAAATACATCAGCCGCTCATCTCTGAACTTAACTGTCGAAACTGAACTTAACTGTCGGAACTGAATTTTGATGTCGAAACTGAATTTTGCTGTCGAAACTGAACGCACTAGCAAGGTGAGGCTACACGTCGGTCGACTGACTTTTTCATCTCTGGTCAGTCGATTTTGCAGCCGTTGGATACGAAATCAAGGGCCTGCGGTTCATCTTCAACCTCCACCCCCTGAGCCGCCAGCCACCATCGGCCTAACAGCAGCCCCCCGCCGCCCGCGGCCGGCAGTGCGCTGCCCCGCCCGCACCAAAAACACTCCCCACCACCGGTCCGACGTCGCCCCGGCCATCCCTCTAGGACCCCCCTGTGCCGAGCTTTTTCTCCGGCGATCCCCATGCCACCGCCACGCCAATGCCCCGCCACTGCCGGCGACCACCGCCCCCATCCTGAACCCTAAGATAGATAGTGGGGTTCCTCTCAAGTGAGCCCCCCTCCCCGCTGCGGCTGGTTCTTCCTTCACACCAGCGAGCCCCCCACCCCCTGAAAATCGATTGACCCAAAAGTCGATTCAGTCGACTGAAGTGTAGCTAAATCAGAGCAGCATCACAAGCAAGAGCAAGAGGGAGAGCAACAGCGCGAGCAAGAGCAATAGCAAGAGCAGAGCAGCTCCTACTGATGTGGACGTCGCCGCCGAGGGAGCGACGCCATGAAGGAAGTGGCCGGCGACGCCGCCGTGGATGGAGCCACGCCATGTCAGCTCGGGACCGAGTGCTGGCAGCACCATGAGATTGAATCAAGAAGAAAATGCGGCGATTAGTGTACAACCTCTTTGGTGGCGCCGATTAGGCCGCAGCTTCATCCGAGGAAACAGTGATGATGATGCTCTTCCGGTGGTGCAGGTGAAGACGGTGGTGTGGGAATGGAGGTGGTGCGAAAGACGAGGGGAATGTTAGGGCAGCTCCTTGGAGGTGGAGGACGGGGTGGCTGAACCAGCGGGACGATGAGATCAACGTCGGATCCTCATCCGATACGGTGGATGAGGGACGTCGAGGTGTTGCTGTGGATGACGTCGTCGGGGAAGAGGCTCCGGCTGGGTGGCGGACGGAGCAGGGTGTGGGGTTTCGTCGTGGGTTTTCACGGCCTCGGTGTACGAATGGGTGGGCGGATGGGATGGCAGTGGGGAACCATGGCTTAGAGACGCGCTTGTCCGAAATGTGGGGTAAGTTACGAAAGTACCCCCACCAATTTGAGGCGGTTCTTTTGGTTCAGGGGTACCATCGGCATTTCGCGTGTCGGGATTTCACAAGAGGTGGGAGTTTTTGCGCGCGTTGTAATTTCGGAATAGCAAGGCACGGGTTGAGATGGAGGGAGTTGTCGGAGCACAACAAGACAAAGATATATCTTAAATATTTCGGGCTAACAAGGCGCGGGTTGAAGAGGCGGGAGTTTCGCAGCATGATAGACAGAGACGCTAGCTTGAATTTTTGGCATAACAAGGCGCGGCTTGAAATTTCGTAAGAACAAGCTTAACGTGTACCCAAAAAAATAAACAATTTGCACCTCAACACGCACAACACACACACAAACACCATTTAGACTAGAGTAAGGTACACGTGCATTGCACGCATGAGATTTGGCAACCAAATTATGAATAAATACCACATTATAGCATACAAGCTTTGAGTCATATATGCATGATGTAGATGTTCGTTTAATTCTTATAGTTCATTTCATTCAAAATCATCTAGTTTTTATAAGAAAGCTAATCTATTTTAAGATTCATGGAATTGTGCGTAGTAAGACATAAAGTAAAAATAATAATGGCAAATCATGTAGAAAAACATTTAGGCAATTCTGATACGGAAGATTCTTGAACAAATAAGAAGTGCTTGTGTTTTGATGTTTGTGCATTATGCTTAAGATCAACCATGGAGTCTTCTAGATTATACATGTGGCGAAATCTGGTGGAATGTAGATGATATCCAACGGCCAGTAGTGCTCAAATTTGCCAGCTTTGGACCATCGGATTCGCCTCATCCAACGACCATCTTTGAAAGTTAAAGTTACCCACACACAATATAAAAAATATAAAAAATAATATAGATATAGATATGTGATGCGAAAGCCGCCCATCATCTCCAATTAGAATAGTGTGTCCATGCACGGATGCAATGTGGCCAAATGATGTCTGCCATCGGTATCTCAAATTCAAATCAGTCTGACCTTGTTCAATGTGTATACATTACAACATGCTCGTTTCCAAACCACACCGCGCAGATCTCCGTTATATTCATGCATGCATGGGTTTGAAACATCAGGATCTCTTATTCAAATATTTGAATTCAACTTTACATTTATTATGACCTCACCTATTCTTTTACACCCACACAGTAGTCTTCTCTTTATAATTGTACCACTAACTTTCTCTCGTGCATGCATGCACACACACTACCAGTCGACATTATCCATCGCACGCATGCAATCTTTTTCTTCAAGTCGGTCTCCCATGAAGGCACACACCCACACACATCCTCCTCTCCATCATATCGGGCATTCTTTATCTCTCACGCGTGCATGCGCAACGATCGATGTTCCTCTATGTATGTGTGTATATAGCTAGGTCTTTCATAGTTTTCCACATGAACCAATCAATCAATATATCCAGTGAGGTCTCACCCTCTTTCCCACGTATCGATCAATCTATACCTCTCTATATAGGATTAACATATATAGCTAATACACCCACATTAATTATATATCCAATGTCCCCCTCTCGTCATCCATGCCTTTCGCTTCATCTCTCAGACGCGTGCACAATGGCGAAGACAGGGGGCAGTAAGGGCCCTGCCCCCTCCCCCCTAACATCACTATATATCAAGGCAAATAAGAATGTGATCATTAGAAAATTGCTGCTAAAAATGGTTTAAGTTCATGAATTAACCCTCCTCGTAAAGGATTAGCAATGCTTGGCCCCCTAGCTCATTTATTTTTCATGGCTCCGCCACTGCGCGCAACAGCGCACGTGTTTGCCCCCTCTCTCTAAATATCGATCTCGCACTTGTGCATTCCTTCATAGTCTCCCTCCACTCGGCCCCTCGCACCATCTTCTAGCCCCCACCGGATTTTGCCACATGTACAATCTAGCAGATTCCATGGTTGAACTTAAGCATAATGCACAAACCTCGAAACAACAGTGGTTCTCTTTTGTTCTAGAATCTTCCGTATCATAACTGCCCAAACTTTTTTTCTAGTTGAATTGCCATTATTTGTTTTTACTTTATGCTTTACAACGCACAATTCCATGAATCATAAAATAGATTAAGGTCTTCTTTGATTCAAAGGATTCTCAAAGGAATTTTGGAGGATTCTAATCATTAGGAATTTTTCCTGTCTTGGTTGTTTGATTCATAGGATTGTAAACCATAGGAATTTTTCCATATGATTCATTTGCACTAGATTTCATAGGAAACATCCCATCCACTCAAACCTCTTTGAAAGAATTCTGCGTTTTTTCTATGCACAATCAAACACTCGTACAATCCCGTAGGATTCAAGACGACATTCCACTATAATCCCATGTTTTTCCTATTCCCGCGTTCTTAGCTTTTTTATAAAAACTAATTGATTTTGAATGAGATGAACTATAAGAATTAAATGAAGGGCTACATCAGGCATATATGACACAGAGCTTACATGCTATAGTGTGGTATTTATTCATAATTTGGTTGCAAAATCTGATGCGTGCAATGCACGTGTACCTTACTAGTACTTCGAGTATGTGCAAAACACGTAAATTAGAATACCAATGGCACGCTGCACAGTGTCTCTCTTACAGTTCATGAAGCCACGTGGCACATGTGGAGGCGTTGTTGCGACCTCCTTGCATGGATTGATCACAGTGACATGCTGCTGGTTCCAAAAGAATGTACTCGTCCTCCCTGAGCCCTACTGGCGGTACATGCACGAAGCGAAGATGTGCACGCACGCCGTGCACACACTTATTCCCTTGCACGCACACGCGGGTACACGGGCGGATGCAATTTTGTACCAAGATCCACCCCATGTGATAATTTGACACGTGTAAAGTTGTTCACTTCATTGATGGTCAATTCATATAGCGCATGCAAATTGAGTGGATGTGAGGGCGGAAGAAAGACATTATTACTCCACTGCGTGCATGTGAGTAGTTAAATCGTGGGTTGCTAGTACTACTTCCATTGGTCTCCTTCGTATTTTGTGCCAATTTTTGATAGTAATATAATATTTACGCATTTGAGCAGTGTAGTACTTGAAATTTATGTTCCGCTAAACTCATCGGGAGCCGTTTCGGGCCTCGAAATCAAAACCATCAATTAATCTTTACCTTGTTCCCATTACATTCGAAAGCCTGCTCACACCTACTAGTACGTACCAAACCTGAATGTGTTCCCACTATGCAGGTATTAGTACTAGTGCTAGTACTTAGGTTATAAAAAGGGGAACTACCTAACCGAAAATTACTCTACCTTTCCTCCTCATAAGTGCTTCTTCTTCGTCCGTCGTTGCCATGGCCGGTGAGCAGAGCTCTAGGTCGAGAACTACTCGTAATAAGGGAGCGGCAACCAAGGCTGCGGAAAGAAAAGAGAGGGCTCGCCGCCACGCAGAGACCTCGAAAGATCTCTCACGGGCAGGCGATGGCTCCTAGGAGCGCCCTAGCCGCGGAGGCGAACATGCCGAGCTGGTGGAGCTGCAGTCGTTATCCCTCGACAGCATGCCCGATCAGCTCAATAAGCACCTCAATAAGCAGAAGGAGTTTATCCAAGGCTTGATGGAGTTGCTGAAGGAGAGCCTCAACGACATGCCCGCTGAGCTCAATCAGCAGGGGGACTTGACCACCGGCTTGGTGATGCTGCTGAAGAAGAGCATTGCCTCGGAGAAGAAGGCGACCGGCGAAATCATGCGACTTCAGGAGGACAAGGCAAAGCTCTTCCATGAGATTGACCTGTTGAAGGAGAAGAACACCGGCTAGAAGAAGCTGCATGAGAATAGTAGTTCCTCGAAGAAGATATTGCAGGCCCTTGTCATGGAACAGAAGGAGGAGTTGGCGAAGCTCCGCATCGAGCACCCGGCTGTTGTCAAGGTACGTAATGCGGCCGTGGAATAGATGATGAAGGCTCGCATCGAGAAATCCCGCATCATGGACATAATGAAGAAGATTGTGGAGGAGATGCGCAAGGAGATGGAGGTCGTGGAGGAGATGAAGAAGCAGTTACGACTCCACGGCGAATTAGATCATTTGGGGTGATAATCTTCCTTCTTCTTTTGCTCCTGTGTTTCATCTTTTACTTCGGGTGTTTCGCCGCACGTGTCACGTTCTCTGCGAGGCATGAATAGAACAATGTTTTTTTGAGGGAATGAATAGAACAATGCTAACAATGAGATGACTAGCAAATTAGATCATTTTTTATCGCCATATGGCACTGGGCTGCCGTGTTTCGTGCTCCTCCGTTGCAGTACTACTCCAGTGGAAAACTTGAGTATACCGCACGGTTCTTTGCTCCTCCTTGATCAGGTCGTCGGCGCATTTATACGAGCAGTCAAATCACAAGGTCCCGCCTTCCAGCAGTAATGAGCTGTCAAATCACAAAGGCCCTCGCCTCTCGTGAAACCGACCAAGCTAGACTGCCCCGCCCTCTAGCCTTTTAAAAAAATGTATACTTTTGTACAGCAGTAGTATCGATGGATTGCGTCATGGAGCAAAACTTGAAATTAAAAAAAGGCGGTACATATAGAGAGCGCTCGTCGCCAAATTATGCATATAGTACTATTAAAAAGGTTAGTCACAATAATGGTGTCCAGTACAACCCACCCCTCAAATAAAACTAAGAGGGTGCTTGGATACGTTTTAGTCCCACGACTAAAAGTAGTGGGACTAAAACATGCTAGCCTCACCCATGCTTGGATCCAAATACTAAAAAGGCTAAAATCAAGTTAATGATCATTTATTATCCTCCAAACCCTCCAATCCAGAACTCGCCTGTGTTAAAGGAGAGGAGTTAAATGAGTAGAGAGAGGACTAATCCACATTTTAGTAGGGGTGCCCCTGACTAAAACAATTAGTCTCAAGACTAGTTTTAGCCCATCTTTAGTCAGGGGTGCTTGGAACTTTAGCCTCTTAAAGAGACTATTTTTAGTCAGACTAAAATAAGTCCCTTGGATCCAAGCACCCTCTAAGCATCCTAGAATTCTTTGACAAAACTAAGCACCCTGAAATTCTTTGACAACTAAACTGCTGGCTATATGATGTTGGCCATATATATTCTACGTATATAATGTGAAGAAACGAGTGGTAGTACTATACCAACTAAAAGATGAAATGTAAGAAATACTAGTATGTACGTACTGAAGAGTTAAAGTAACAAGAAGAAATATAACATAGTTCTGCTAGGGGCTCAGCACAACACACCCCTCAAATTAAATTAAGCACGCCTGAAACTAAACTTTGCAACTATTCCGGTAGACACTGCATTAGAACCACCATGAGCAATGACACTGCCACCTTACTTGGAGTCCTCGTCCACGTCCTCGACTTTGTCCTTGTCCCTCTTCCTCTTGGCGGATACTTCTTTGCTTGAACCGCACACTTGGCTGTTGCTCTTCATCCAACCCTTGTAGATATTGAAGCAAAGGTAGCCATCCATTGCAGCATAGTGGATGTGGTCTATATCTAGTACATTCCGCTGCCATGCATGATGATGAAACATGTATGGAGGTTTCTCCAGTTTACCGTACGAAGGATGAACCATGGCTCTTGCCAGGGTCAGCATTGAAGGCTGACGAGAGGACACCAGCCGATTCTTCTGGAGGTCGAAGGGGTTGCCTACAACGAGACCTATCCGACGCAGGACATCCCTGTCGTTCTTAAAGTCTACAGTAACGAATTTCACTTTTTTGTCCTTGAGGAAGTTCTTAAAATCCTGGCACTCAACGTTGGCATGGCATATGTGGTAGACCTAGCAAACGTTATGTACGCAAACCTGGATCACGGCGGGCTTCTTCCTCCCTTTGTCCTTTAGATCCTTCTCTGGTCCCAGGACTGTGGTGTACTCAACATCTTGCCCAGCGACCCACTCATCATCTGAGTTTTCGAACATGCGTCTGAAGCGAGAAAGGCATCCTTTCACCTCGCGGAAGAACGGGTGTAGATGATGTCGAACTCATCGCCAGTGATGGTTCTAACCTTGTACTCACCGCCGATCGTGGAGATTTGGGATGCCATGGATTTGGGAGAAGGGTTAGGATTAGTGGAACTTCCGTAATGTGAATGGACAGGATGACTAGGAGCGAACCGCCGTAGTATTGAAGGATGTGCGAGGACGAGTAGGAGCGAACTGCCAGCGTGCGAACGGCAGGGTAGTGGCTTTCCATTCTCCCATGATATGGGCTTCCGAGAGCCCTTGGATCTGAGATCAAACGGTTGCATGGCGTGAATCTAGACCTAAGGGTGAATATCCTATCCTGGAGGGTTATTCTGCAAATTTTCAGCAACTTAGCATGCGACCGTTTGATCTCAGATCCAAGGGCTGCCAGCAGCCCATATCATGGTCGCGCATACCACGATCGTCGCGTCGCTCGCGCGGTCGCGCCCTTGGAGATTTAACACGGTGCGTTAGGCTATCTGATGTTGGCATGTCATACATAGTCATCACTTAGTCACTCATACAACAACAAGGTTGGCTATAAGGTTGGCTATAAGTGTTTTTTTACTCCTCTCTATCTCTTTCTTCATACTCCCTCCGTCCCATAATATAAGAATGTTTTTGACAATGGTGTAGTGCCAAAAGCGTTCTTATGGGACACGTGGAGTACTAGTATTTATTGCATTTTCCAAGGAGTGACCTCTTCCAATGAAATGGTGTGGCTAAGTTTGCTTAATTTAATTAGCTATAGACTCAAAATTGTCTTTTCACCTAGGAACACGCGCTTAGCACTGTTTCTTCCTTGGGTCACCAAACTAGTCTCTCTCTTCTTGATTAACTTGCCACGTCAGACTTTATGCCTATGTGGCAAGCTTAAGCACCTGTAGGAGCAAGTAAAAATAAGTACAATAGTGCGCTTTACATGGCATTTTTGCATATGTGGAGGAAAGAGAGGCAAGGGAAAAGTGGAGAAGTGGGCTCTCATGCAAGAGCCAACCTCTACTACATGGTGGAGCAATGGGAGAGGCACCTGTATGGAGGTGGTCAGGAATCGGGAGACTCACGCCGTTCGTAGCACCGCAGTTAAAATGATAATGGCAAGTCAAATCACGGGGCCCCACGTATCCAGCAGTAACTCATTGTCAAATCACACATCCCTACGTTTGCAGCAGCCTACTCCCTCGTCTTCTCGCGTCTCTGTCGAACCGACTAGGCGGAACTGCCTCGCCGCCTACCGTGCAAGAAAAGCCCCACCCTCGACTTTTAAATAGTATACACTATACTAATTTTGTATCCATTGATTGCGCCCGTGCCATGGAGCAAATCGTCTAGAAAACGGAGGAGAGATGGTGGTCTTATAATAGAGAAGAGGGAGAGGCGAGACGGTGGTTTTGGAATGGAGATGATGGAGAGGAGAGGAGGTGGTTTTGTAATGGAGAAGATCAGAAGAGGGAGAAGCGAGACGGTGGTTTTGGAATGGAGATGATGGAGAGGAGAGGAGGTGGTTTTGCAATGGAGAAGAGGGAGAGGAGAGTGCGGCCGCGATTTAGGATTGGACGAGAGGGCCGGCGCGCTGTGACAGGATCAAAATCAAAATCAATTTACCCTTCAATTAAGAAAGCAACCCCACATTAACTAGTCTCCCTTTTATTCTAGGTCATAATTGACCATGATTTTCGCACATAAAATATATGTTATAAGTTGCAAAAATAATATAATTTGAAAGTACATTCAGATACGAACCAAACGATACAATTTTTGGTGACATGCATTCACATTTTGCTTGTCAAATATAGTACGTGGTCAAACTTTGACCCAAAATACGCAAAACAAGAAAAAAAATACTCCCAAGACCAGTGCCGCTCTTCCGCTCTTTTCCTCTTAAACCACCACCGCTCCTCTCCTGTTCCAATCTAAATGCAGCACCTCTCCTCTCCTCTTCCATTTCAAAACCACCGCCCCTCCTCTCTTGTTCCAGTCCAAAACCAGCGTCGCTCCTCTACCGTTCTAATCCAAAACCAGCGCTGCTCCTCTCCTCTTCCATTCAAAAATCACCGCCAGCGAGTGAAGGTGCTGTGGAGAAGTAGATCGATGGAGGAGTACAAACGATACGTGAGGATCGCAGACAGCGACCCTGTGAAGCTAGCTAGGATGTTGGAGATCCAGTCTTGGTTTGACAACAAGGACCAACTAGCGGCGACGGCGACATCCATGGCCAAATATCTGCAACAAAGCGAAAAGGCGGCGATACTCTCGGAGGGAGTCACGCCGGAGTACATAGAGCTGCTCCTCTGGGCCATGGAGCAAACAGATTCACCGAATCCGATCGTGAGGGAGCGGTGGTGGGAGTATCGATCCCAGATGGAGCATCCACCAGAGATTGAAGGATCGAGCATCTACAGGGTGTCGTTTGTGAGGGTGTCTTGCCAGAGCGAGTCGGTGGAGTCTTCATCGACCGAACCCAGCTGCAAGAGGAGAAAAGCAGTTGGCCCGACGACGCTTCCCCGCCATTGTCTCCCTCGCTGTTCACATCGTCTCACGGGGCGGCTATCTGCCGCCGAGGAATAGGAGGGGGATGCCCCCCCCATAGCCCAATAGTCGGGCAGGTTGTGAATTGTCAGGAGGAGCTTAGGGTTGTCAGTATTTGCAGGTTGTGAATTGTGTTTTGTGTTGTGTATTTTGAGAGTACTTTCAGATATGAATGTATTTTGAATTTTGGATTTGCAGTATTGAGCATATGAAGTATTTTATGAATTATAGATATCTATTTTTAGCACTTAGAAAAATGTAGTTTCATAGGAGTATAAAAGTGCAGACAATGTGATTCTCAGAGAAGAAACTGCAAGTTTCATTTTCAGATAAGAAACTGCAAGTTCAGTTTTAGATAAGAAACTGCAACTTTTAGAGGCAGAGCATTTATATTAACACGGCCTTTTCAAACAGGGTTAACATCATGTTGGAAGTTTTATTCATGGTCGAAAATGGAAACACCAGCCAGTTAACATCATGCTGATCAACATTCATGCATAGCACATCTTCATATGATGCACAGTCAAAATGCCCACACAATGTCGAGTGTGTGAAACACAGAGAAAAGGAGGGACGAAGTTTTGGCAAGTGTTGGATGTGGTTTTGGGCTGCCACGTCTAGGCTTTCATTTTTAACATGCGCAACCCACGACCTCGGATGGGAGGTCCATAGGCCTGTTTGTATTTTCTTAGGGCCGTCATGTATCAACCGGCCTACGGACCTCCCATCCGAGGTTTTATTTTTGGCAGCCCAATTTATGTATTTTTTTTGAACAAAACGCAGAGTTCTGTTCTATTTTTCTATATAAGAATAGGAACGCCAGGTCCAACTTATGTTTCCCTTCTAACTATATTGAAGGAAATATTCCCTAGAGACAATAATAAAGTTATTATTTAATTCCTTATATCATGATAAATGTTTACTAGTCATGCTAGAATTGTATTAATAGGAAACATAATACATGTGTGAATACATAGACAAACAGTATGTCACTAGTATGCCTCTACTTGACTAACTCATTGATCAGAGATGGTTAAGTTTCCTAACCATAGACAAAGTGTTGTCATTTGATTAATGAGATCACATCATTAGGAGAATGATGTGATTGACTTGACCCATTCCGTTAGTGTTGGGGATATTACTGCTGGGCATAAACCGGCCTATCTAGGCTGGATCAACTTCATCAATAGTTCAAGAGTGCTAAAGCCCAGGAAGACGGATGAGGGCTTAAGGCCCATAGTCGGTTTAAGACTTGTAGCTGTAAACCGGTATTTGTATATAAACTTGTATTGTAAGTTAGGAATAAGGAGAGACCAACCCGGATACGAATATCGACCGGTGTTGGGACTTGGTGAACCGACGAGCGTCACCTGTGTATATAAGGGGACGACCCGGCGGCGGTTCAAGGACAACAGACAACAACTCGAGACATAGGCGAAGCTTGTTTGCTCCCTAGTCATCGAAACACCCATCAATTCCATCACAACTAGACATAGGCTTTTACCTTCATCGAAGGGGCCGAACTAGTATAAACTCTCTTGCGTCCCTGTGTCCGCTTTAACCCCTTCAAGCTAACCCGTCGCGATGGCTCCACGACTAAGTCCTTTCTCTAGGACATCTGCCGTGACAAAACCACGACAGTTGGCGCCCACCGTGGGGCTATCGCACGATGGTTTCAGGTTCTTGGAGGGCCGCTTTGAAGGACTCGAGGGCTACGCTGTAGGCCGGATGACTAAGAGTCGTCGCGGCAAGCTCTACATCGATGACGCAGGCTGGGGCCCCGAGGCCGGCTCAATTGAGTACGGGTACTGGGTCCCCTTTGGTGGCATTCACGTTTTCATTGGCAAGATCGGTGAACCGGGCCCTGAGCCGAACATCTGCACCGACCTCGTCGAGACGGCTCAGCGTGCGCGATCCGCCCGGGTTAAACCGGCCATGAAGCGTGCCTTCGTGGGAGTCATCCATGGAGGAAATTATGAGTATGGATCAGAATCTCGCGGCGATACCGTCGTTTGTTCCGATGATGAGTCATCGACCGGAGAAACCGAATCTCTTTATCAGCTACAAGATGGCCGGATTGGGGGCTGTTCCGATGGCGATAGTATTCCGGACCCCTCTGATCTGCCCAACCGGGTTGGAATATTCATGGCTGGCACACAAGTAGCGCTTCATTCTTCGACCACTGCGGCAACAACCTCTGGTTCAGCAGCGGCGACGGCTGCCAGGGCAGGAGGCCCTGTGCGCCCGCCGGCTCAAGTTCTATCAGAGCTGTTTGATGCATTGGCTGTGCTTATGGCGGAAGCTAATCCGGCGGATCAGGGCGTTCACAACGTAGAGATTGCAAAGGTGAAGGAACAGATCACCCAGGCCAAGGCAGATCTGGCAGCTGAGGACACCAGGATGGCCACAGAGCAGGCCGCTTTAGAAGCACAAGCCTACAGGCTCATGTTGGACCAGAGCGCGTCGCAGGAAGTCATGAGGAGGAAGTATCGATCCCGTTTGCCTCCGTTTTTCGAGGCCAGAGACCTTTTCAACACTCCAGGAGAAGGAACCGGCAATCCGCTAGAGGGAAACCGGGCGGAAGTTCCTGGGACCGGAGCACTGGTTCAGCCTTGTCAGATGGACCCGCCTCGTCAAAACCCCATGATACCTCAGGATGTTTTAACACCTCCGGGTCATTACTCCAACCCAATGGACAATCTCCTCGCCGCTGCTGCATGGTTGGAGGCCATTCCAATTGAAGGTGACTCGCCGCAGGCAGTAGAAACGCGACGGGTCAAGGAGCTTCTGAGGACGGCTTTGGTCCAACAGGAAGCATACTCATACAGCCGCGACCGGATCCACTCAACCCCCGTCCAAGCCAGAGCTATAGCAGACATATGGATGAACCGGCAGTGTCGAGTAATGAGCGACATGGAGCACCCCGTGGCAACAACCCGGCGGGTGGTGCTGATAACGCTCAGGAAGTGGTGGACCGGGCACGAGCGCGCAGGGAGGCCAAGTTAGCCGCACAACATCAGGCTCGGCAGCTCACGCCGGTTCGTCCAACTATCTCGATCGAACCTAGTGTTATTTCTAGCTCTTTGGGGGTGCCTTGCCTTGTCCCCGCTTTACGCAATGTGTGCCTGCCCAAGGATTTCAAAGGCCCGCGCAAAGTACCAAATTACACGACGGATCAACCTCTAGAGACATGGGTGGAGAGCTATGAGATGGCCATGGAGATGCTTGATGTGGATGACGCGGCGTGTGTGAAATACTTCACCATGATGCTTGAAGGAACGGCCCGTACTTGGTTAAAAAGCTTGCCGGCTAATTCTATCAGTTCATGGGCCCAATTACGAGCCCCGTTTATCAGCAATTTCAAGGATACATGTAAACAACCTATGTTGATAGTGGACTTAGCTGCCTGCGTCCAGGAGGAAGGAGAATCGACGAATCATTGGGTGTGTCGGGTTTCACAAGTGTTGCATTCATCAGACCGCGTCAATGCTGACACCGCTGTATTAACCCTAGAAGGCAACTGCCGGTTTGGGCCCCTAAAGCTGAAGCTGGGATGGATGAAGCGTCATTGCACTGACATGGGAACCCTCATGGCTGCTTTGGTAAAGTATGCTGATTCTGATAGTACCAAGGATCCCGAATCTGATGATGACAAGGCAGGGAAGGGAAAGAGGAACAGCAACTCCAAAGGCCAGCAGCATCACTGGGCAGGTAATGGTGGTGGAGGCAAGCATAAGGCGGATGGTAACATGGACTTTGTGGCTAATACTAACACGCAGGACAATGGCCAGCGACGCCAGGGTAAACCGAAAAATCGCAATGGGGCACCCAACCCTAACCCGGACCGCCTAAACTATCTACTTAGCCAGCCTTGTCCAAGACATTGGATGAAGGAAGCGCCAGCAAACCACCTTTGGAAGGATTGCTTCATTATGCGGGAGTTCAAGAATTCTAATGCTTTCCGGTATGATCACGGCTCTGGCGGTGGCTCAGGGTCCGGGCCGGGTTACGGTGGAGGAAATTCCAGTTCAGGATTTAACGGTAATCCGGGCGGACATAACAATCAGAATAGTCAGAACAACCAGGATGGTTACAACCAACAGCAGCAACAGTCAGGTTACCAGAGCAACCCAAAGCAGTTGAGTAGTGGGCAGTACCATGTCTTCACCACTAGCTTGGACAAGCGAGACTGGAAGGTTCAGAGGCGGGCGGTCAACTCTGTTGAACCGGCCATACCCCATTATCTACGCTGGTCTGAACAGCCAATCATATGGAGCAGAGAGGATCACCCTCCCCAGGTTGATAATCCAGGTCAGTTAGCTCTAGTGGTGGTGCCTCAGGTGGGAGGTTACAAGTTCACGAAGGTGCTCATGGATGGGGGGAGCAGCATTAATATCTTGTACTCTGAGACCTTCCGTCGTATGGGACTAACAGATAAAAATCTCAAACTGTCTAATACGGTGTTCCATGGTGTAGTACCTGGCAGATCAGCATATCCTGTTGGTAAGATAGCTCTGGAAGTGGCCTTTGGGGATGATCATGATTCCAGGTCGGAGACATTGACGTTTGAAGTGGTGAAAATCCAAAGTCCATATCACGCCCTGTTTGGGCGACCGGCCTACGCCAAGTTTATGGCACGACCCTGTTATGTGTATTTGCAGCTCAAGATGCTGGGTCACAAGGGGACAATAACGGTTCACGGAAGCTGCAAAATCGCTTTGGAGTGCGAGGAAGGAGATGCGGCCTATGCAGAGTCAGTTTGTGCCACTGAGGAGCTGAAGTATTATAAGGACAATGTTGATCCGGCGGACATGACTCCATTAAAGAAGCCAACTACGGAGCATGATCCGGCCCTGAAGTTCAAATCGGCAGCAGAAACTAAGCTTGTTGACTTTGTACCTGGCGATTCATCCAAGCAGTTCAACATCAGTGCTAACTTGGATCCAAAATAGGAAAGCGCACTCATCGAGTTCATCCGTGAGAATCGGGAAATTTTTGCATGGAAGCCCTCTGACATCCCAGGTGTACCGAGGCAACTCGCTGAGCACACCCTTAATGTGGATCCTAAATACAAACTGGTGAAACAGTTCCTCCGCCGGTTTAACAAAGAAAGACGCAAGGCGATTGGAGAAGAGGTAGCCAGGCTCTTAGCAGCTGGCTTTATTGTTGAAGTTTTTCACCCTGAGTGGCTTGCCAATCCGGTGCTGGTCCTTAAGAAAAACGGCACCTGGCGCATGTGTGTGGATTACACAGATCTTAATAAGGCTTGTCCAGCGGATCCTTCTGCCCTCCCCCATATTGATCAAATTATTGATGCTACGGCGGGCTGTGAGCGTTTAAGTTTTTTGGATGCATATTCTGGCTATCATCAGATCAAAATGGCAGTTAAGGACCAGGAGAAGACGACATTCATAACTTCCTTTGGAGCCTTCTGCTATGTGTCTATGCCCTTTGGGCTCAAGAGTGCCCAGGCAACTTATCAATGGTGTGTACAAAATTGTCTTCACAAGCATATTGGCCGTAATGTACATGCTTACGTGGATAATATCGTGGTTAAGTCCAGGGTGAAGGAGACTCTAATTAATGATTTGAAGGAAACCTTTGATATCCTGAGGACATACAAGATGATGCTTAATCCGGACAAGTGTGTCTTTGGTGTACCGGCGGGCAAGTTATTGGGTTTTCTAGTGTCCAACAGGGGAATTGAGGCTAATCCGGAGAAGATCACATCCATCACCTCCCTGGCTAAACCGAAGTGTATCAATGATGTTCAACGCCTGGCAGGCCGGATTGCCGCGTTAAGCCGGTTTATCAGTCGTCTTGGTGAGAAGGCAATCCCTTTGTATCAGATGTTGAAGAAGACGGATCAGTTTGTCTGGAGTTCCGCTGCTGATGAAGCATTTGAGGACTTAAAGCGGCAATTGGCCAATCCGCCTGTGCTCGCCGCTCCCATTGACAAGGAGCCGTTACTGCTATATGTTGCTGCTAATGCTCGGGCGGTCAGCGTGGCTATTGTGGTAGAGCGAAAGAAGGCAGGTAAGGAGCATCCGGTTCAACGTCCAGTCTATTATATCAGCGAGGTACTCATTGAGTCCAAGCAAAGGTATCTGCATGGGCAGAAGCTGGTGTATGGAGTTTTTATGGCAAGCCGGAAGCTTAAACAATACTTCCAAGGGCATCCAATTACGGTGGTCAGTTCTGCTCCTTTGGGGGATATCATCCAGAACCGGGAAGCAACTGGCCGGATTGCCAAGTGGGCTATAGAGCTTGGGCCGCATGATTTGAAGTATGTGCCTCGGACGGCGGTTAAGTCTCAAGCACTTGTTGATTTTATCAATGATTGGACAGAAATGCAAGCACCTGAAGAAAAGCCGGATCACACATATTGGACTATCCATTTTGATGGATCCAGGCAATTAGAAGGCTCGGGGGCTGGAGTCATATTAACTTCCCCATGAGGTGATAAGTTTTGTTATTTTCTCCGCTTAATGTTCCCTTGTGCTAACAATGCAGCTGAGTATGAAGCCTTGCTCCATGGTCTCCGGATGGCTAAGGAGATGAATCTATGTCGAGTTAAGTGCTTCAGTGACTCGGACCTCGTGGCTCAGCAAGTGTCTGGCACTTGGGACTCCAAGGACCCACTCATGGCAGCATATCATCGTGAGGTACATATTGTTGCAGGTCATTTCAAAGGCTATCAGGTGGACCACGTGGACCAGCGGAAAAATGAAGCGGCGGACGCCTTAAGCCGGCTGGGCTCTCAGCGCAAACCGGTTCCGCCCAATGTTTTTCTGGATGTGCTGCACAGCCCGTCGGTCAAGATCCCTGGTGAAGCGGATTTGGCTATTCCTGATCCGGAGGCTCAATTGGTGGCAGCTCTTCGTGTTATTCTAGATTGGACGCTTCCTTACCTGGCGTACAAGAACCGGGGCGAGTTACCAGAGGATGAGACTCTGGCCCGACAGATAATCCGGCGATCCAAGTCCATGACTATTATCAACGGCGAGTTGCATCATTGCAGTGTGTCAGGAGCATTTCAACGTTGTGTGTCTCCTGAAGAAGGCCGTGAAATTTTGTGTGAGATCCACGAAGGAGATTGTGGTCACCATGCCGGTTCAAAATCTCTGGTGGCTAAAGCGTTTCCCATGGCTTCTATTGGTTAATTGCTCATGCTGATGCGGAGGATCTGGTCAGACGATGTGATGGTTGCCAAAAGTTTTCAAGACGTGCTCATGTACCGGCTCAAGAATTGAGAATGATTCCAATTACTTGGCCATTTGCGACTTGGGGGCTGGATATGGTTGGGCCTTTCAAAAGGTCCAAAGATAAGAAGACCCACCTCCTGGTGGCGGTTGACAAGTTTACAAAGTGGGTGGAGGCAGAACCTGTTAACAAGTGTGATGCGGCCACAGCGGTTCAGTTCATTAAAAAGGTGATTTTCCGGTTTGGCTTTCCACACAGTATCATCATAGATAATGGTACCAATTTGTCCAAAGGTGCCATGAAGGAGTTCTGCAAACGGGAGCACATCCGTCTTGACGTTTCATCAGTGGCACACCCACAGTCCAATGGTTAAGCAGAAAGAGCTAATCAAGAGATCTTGATAGGCATCAAGCCCCGGCTCATGGTTCCTTTGCAGAGAACACCGGGTTGTTGGGTAGAAGAATTACCATCTATGTTATGGAGCATCAATACAACACCCAACAGATCAACATGATACACACCGTTCTTCATGGTTTATGGAGCGGAGGCGGTTCTCCCCAGTGATATCCGTCATGATTCACCTCGTGTGACGGCTTATATTGAAGCGGACAATGAGACAACACGGCAAGATGCTTTGGACCGGTTGGATGAAGAGCGTGACATAGCAGCCGCTCGATCGGGGATTTACCAACAGGATCTTCATCGTTATCACAGTCGCTGAGTCAGAACCAGAACCTTTCAGGAAGGAGATTTGGTGCTTCGGCTCATCCAAGATCAGACTGATATGCATAAGCTATCCCCACCTTGGGAGGGGCCTTTCGGGGTCAGCAAGAATCTGCACAATGGGTCATACTATTTGATCGATATTCGAGAGCATAAGGACTCACGTACTGTCACATCCCTAGCTGCTGGTAGTGCTCTAGGCTAGCTCATGTGTGCATCATGTTTAAATTCTAAAAATTTGAACTGAGGGAATTTTGGAAGCCTCAAAAACTTAAATAAAAGAGGGGCAAAAACCCTAGAAATCTCATTCATTGCTCCAAAATGCTCTTCTTAAATGTTTGATAATTTTTGGTAAGGGTTCTGGTCCCAACCAAAATATTGAACATTTTTAAGGATTTATTTTTGGGACTTTGGATTCAATTCATTAGCTATTTGAATTTGAGTTATATTCATATAATTAGAATATAATTTCAAATACCCCTGATATATTTTATAAGCTTTTGGAAAAGTCCATCTAGCAATATAAAATATTCAGAGGAGTTTTTGGCATTGTTTGAATTATTTTAAATTCAAAACAGTGGCAAAATAAATTAAATAAAAATAAACAGAACAGAAAAAAAATAAAAGAGCAGAAGCCTACCTGGCGCTTACCTGTCCAGCCCAGCCGGCCCAGCTCCTCCCGCTGGCCCAGCCCACCGCCGCCTCCCTCCCCTGTCACCTTCCTCCTCTGCCAGGAGGACGGGCACGCGCCTGGCGCGCGCGGCCACGCGCCCCGGCCGCCTCCTCCCTGCCTGGCTGCCTCCTCCTCCCCTGGTCCCTCCCGCGATGCCACGCAGCCCCCGACCCCCTCTCACTTCTCCCTCACTCTCCCGCGTCCTCATCCTCTCCCCGGAACACTCTCCCCCTCCTCTGTTCCCCTCACCCGAATGGAGCCCATCGCCGCCGCTCGCCATAACCACGGCCACCGGGCCTCCCTCGCTCCCCCCGACTAG
>NC_041380.1:532964483-532987194 GCF_002162155.2 Triticum dicoccoides | reverse complement strand
TCGTCGTTTCCGTCGCCGGCCACCGAAGCTCACCGCCGTCGATTCGCGACGTCTGGCGCGTCTCCGAGCCCACTGAGCCACCCTGCTGCCTCCCTGTGAGCTTGCCGTCGTTTCCCCTCACCTCTCTCTCTCGCGCGCGCCCTGTAGCCGCCGCCCCACGAGCACCCGAAGCCGCCGTCCGCCATGGCCGGTGAGCTCCGTGCTCCCGAGCTCCTCCGCCTGCGCTCGATGCCTCCGGGTGTTCCTGGTGACCCCAGCATCCCGTAGAGCCCATCGGCTGCGCCCGCCGTGCCGTGTAACACCGAAACCGAGCACGCCCGAGCTCCGGCCGCCGCTGCCGAGCTCGAGGCCATCGTCTCCGGCCGCCCTAGCTGCTGCTGCTTGCTGAAACGGGCGCGGGTGAGCTCCAGCTCCCCGTAGCCGCTCTCCTCCGTCCATTTGGACGCCGGAGGAGCGAGCCCGCGCCCTCCGCCGCGCCTGTTGCCACCGGCGACGAACCGCCGGCGGGTTAGGCCCTGTTGACCAGGGGTTTGACCTCCCCTGGGTCGATGACAGGTGGGGCCAGCCCCCTGTTAATTAGTTTAGTTTTTTTTAGCCACTGACTCACTGACCTGCGGGCCCGGCCCGGCTAATTAAACTAGGTTAGGTTTAAGTCATATTAGGATTAGTCATAGTCACTGACCAGTGGGCCCCACTAGTCAGGTTTGACCCTGACCGGCCCTGTTGACTTGCTGACGTCATGCCAACGTCATGCTGACGCAATAATTCCTTTCTGGAATTTAAATAAATCTTAAATGATTTAATAATTCCAGAATATATTCTAAACTTCTAAAATTCATAGAAAATTAACCGTAACTCCAAATTAAATAATTTATATATGAAAAATTATCAGAAAAATTCAAGGAATCCATCTGTACCATTTTCATGCATGTTAGAACAACTTATAGCTTCTGTTTAGCACAAATCAATTAAAGGGCATTTAAATAATCACATATGGAGTTTGAATTTGAATCTTGTATTCAAACCAACTTCATTTAATCTGTTGCTAGTTGCATTAGCCCAAAACACATTCATATTGCCATGTCATAGCATGCATCATATTATGCATTGCATTGATTGTGTTCTTTTTGTTGCCGGTATTTGTCCCCTCTCGATAGACGTGATACCGATGATGTGATCGTTGACACTGATGAAGACTCAATGTTATCTTCAGAAGTGCCAGGCAAGCAAAACCCCCTTGCTCATTCCGATACAATCCTACTCTCTCGCTCCTGCTCTCTTTTACTGCATTAGGACAACATCGATTCATCTGTTACTTGCTGCGGTAGCTGAACCCCTTTATCCTTTGCATGACCTGTCATTGCCACAGTAAATAGATGAAACCCACTAGCATGAGTAGGAGTTGTTTGAGCCCTGTTGTGCCTACTCATTCATGCTTGTTTGTCATGCCTGCTACTGCTTAGAGTCGAGTCAGGTCTGATTCATCCGGGATGAATCAGAGGTGTGTGAACATGTCCTACTGTGTGTGAGCTAAGTGTGTGAACACGATTTGGTAAAAGGTGTCGGTGAGAGGCCATGTAGGAGTACATGGTGGGTTGTCTCATTGAAGCCGTCCTTAGGAACTGAGTTCTGTGTTTGTGATCCATGATTCAGCTACTACCATACATTGGGCCCTGAAATATGACCCCGCTCGACTTCTTATTCACCCTTGTCCTCTGTCCAGGAGTTGCAAGTAGTTTCTGGTGTTTGTAGTATGCTGGAGGCCATGGACAGCGCTGACCGGAGGGGTGGGCTGTGATGCGGTAGGCACGTGGCACGGTGTACCGGATACCTGTTTGGTATCTCGGGAACCCTGTTCACATCGTTTGGGGCTGTGAGCGAAACTCCGGCCGGATCTCCTCATGGATGGAACCCGAATAGGCGATAAACCTGGACTAGAGACTTGAGTGTTTAGGTAGGTCGTGGTCTACACCCACGTCGGCTTTCCCTTGAAGTCTGCCGAGCACATGTCGTGTGCAGACGCTAAGTGGTGGAAACATGTATGAAGAAGTACACCCCTGCAGGGTCAACATCATCTATTCGAATAGCCGTGTCCGTGGTAAAGGACTTCTGGGTTGCTTATATCAGTTCATAGACAAGTGGAAGTGGATACCCTAAAATACGCAAGATAAGCGTGAGTGCTATGGATGGCGTTCTCGTAGGGAGACGGGAGCGGTTCCATAGTGGTGTATTGATATGATGAATATGTGGACTCGTGTGCGCCACCTCAAAAGAGTTACTCGCAGTCGTAGTTTAGGATAGCCACCGAGTCAAAGCTGGCTTGCTGCAGTTAAACTCCACCATCCCCTTTGTTGATAATGATGCATATGTAGTTAGTTCTGATGTAAGTCTTGCTGGGTACATTTGTACTCACGTTTGCCTATTTTATGTTTTTGCAGAGAGACTTCGGTCTCACTAGTAGTTCCGCGTGGACTTCGACGTTTAGCTTGTTACCTCAGCTACGATCTTGTGCCCTCGGCAGGATCTGATAGATAGTCAGGCTTCTCAGCCTTTTTCATTTATAGATGTCTGTACCCAGACATGATAGCTTCCGCTTGTGCTTTGACTTGTATGCTCTGAGTGTTGGGTCATGAGACCCATGTTTGTAATATCTCGCTCCTCGGAGCCTATTGAATAAATTACTTGAGTCGTAGAGTCATGTTGTGATGCCATGTTGTATTTGCACATATCGAGCATATTGTGTGTATGTTATTGAAATGCTTGGTATGTGTGGGATCTGACCATCTAGTTGTTTATCTTTAGTAGCCTCTCTTACAGGGAAATGTCTCCTAGTGTTTCCACCGAGCCATGGTAGCTTGCTACTGCTCCGGAACACTTAGGCTGGCCGGCATGTGTCCTTCTTCGTTCCTGTGTCTGTCCCTTCGGGGAAATGTCACGCGATGAATACCGGAGTCCTGTTAGCCCGCTACAGCCCGGTTCACCGGAGTCCTGCTAGCCCAGTGCTACAGCCTGGATTCACTCGCTGATGACCGACACGTTCGATGCTGGGTCATGGATGCCTGTCCCTGTAAGTCTGTGCCACTTTGGGTTTACAACTAGCCATGTCAGCCCGGGCCCCTTATCATATGGATGCTAGCGACACTGTCATATACGTGTGCCAAAAGGCGCAAACAGTCCCGGGCAAAGGTAAGGCGACAACCGTGGGAATACCGTGCGTGAGGCCGCAAAGTGATATGAGGTGTTACATGCTAGATCGATGTGGCATTGAGTCGGGGTCCTGACAGTGTTGGTATCAGAGCTTGACTGCCTGTAGGATTACCAAGCCAAACTGGTCGAAGTTGAGTCTAGAAATTCTTTAGTTATATAAGGGAATTGATTGTGGGATGGAACATAAGGCTCTTTTTACTCCTTATACCTTATGCCTTCTGATCTGAGTCATCTTATCTTTCCTGCGGGGATTAAGAACTAGGCTATCTTTTCTTTCTATCAGGATCACGTGTTACTAATCCGTAGACTTATAGATTGTTGGACTTAAGCCTCGTTTCAGTTCCTAGTACTTTTGTATGTTAATTATTGATCTCGAGACCTTGATATTGTGCTTCTGAGTGGTTATGCCACCATTTTTGTGAATGTCTCAAATCTTTTCTGAGCATTTACAGCCGTTATGCTGTCCGAGTCAATCCAGGTTTCTAAATAGCCTGATGCATTTGCAAAATCCTTTCCCTCTGGTTTCGATGTTTCTTTATGCCAGCTCAATCACACTAATTGTTGAGTTGAGGTATTCTATTGCCTTGACATTATGTTGGAGTTACTATTATGACCCTAGGTGTCTCAGGGGATCATCTAGTAGTCTAGCCATGATTTATGTTCCAGTGTGATGACTCTGGCCGTCATTATCGAAAGCATCCCGTGATGCCATTTAGTAGTAGGTATTCTATCCCTGGGTTTTGAACCCGAGATTCACCCTACTTGCTTCATGTTGATAGTTTTGCTCGTTCCTTTAGGTTATTAGTAACCTTTGCATTAGTCCTCGATGTTTGTGGTATTCCTTTCTTCCAAATACTATGAACCGCTTATGGCAGATGTTCCTCGCTGATCGAAAGATCACAATCAGAGTGCTCTCGATGGGTTCTCGATTCTACATTGTGACTCTGCCAGTTCTACCTTTCTGCATGGGTTATCCGGAAGAAATATGTGGAATTCGTTCGACATGCTAAACCATGCATCCACAACTCAGAAAATCGTATGTTCCTTTGAGTTGTCCCTCTTTAGTTGTCTTCTGACCCTCGTCTATCAATTGATAGTCAAGAGTATGCGTGCATTCGTTCGTCGATGCCTATTACCCTTGTGGTCCGCCAAGCCATTCTATTTCAGAATGAATAGGAGAAACAAACTCCAGTACCTCATCCATATTTAGGATTGGGTCAAAGTAGTTGTGTTCCGCAGATCAAGTTACAATCCAGCTTCTGGTCTGCTCTACCCTGAAGTATTACCTTCCTTATGACAGGAATTTCATGAGAATTGCACCACCTTTTGTGAATTCTTGACATAGTGATACTTCTCGCCATCCTTTTTCATTCCTCGGTTCCGTGTTGTTGCAGCCGGAGTGCCGACAAGTGAATCATGATGTGTGAACTCAATACTCCTAGCAACCCCATTGCTTGGTAGTTAATGGATAATAATCTTATTCTTAGTATGTTGGTTATTGAATCACCATTCTAAGATTGATCGTGCTACCTAGCCTTATTTCCTGGTGCACTCTTTGATTGATGAGTTAGGATTTTGTCAAGTCCTCGCTCATTTGATCATATCATCTTGCCCTGAAAAGCAAGATTGTTCTCGAGCTTAGTAACATATCGGTGGTTCGTGATTTCCGAAGATCTTCTCGGAAGTATTACCAGGTTGTCACCTGACCGCTATGTTGAGCTCGTGATCAAGTTGGTTTCTTGTGAACCACCTTCTCTCCAAGAATCGGTGTTAGATATCCCTGAGCTAGTTGGTTAAGCTAAACGACAACTTGGAGGGTTGGAAGATAAAAGCTTGCCTGACTTAGTTCGTTCCAAAGGGATATTCTTGTGTAGTGTGTGTTGAAGAAAGATGATATCTTCATCGATTGGTCCCTGTGATCAGTTGCTGGACCTATCGTCTTATCAATCCTTTGATTTGAGTGTGGGCTATCGTCAAATCAAGTCAGAACCAACGATGCTCGTAATGTTGTCTTCCTCGTGGTTGATCCCTCGAGCATACACCATTATATCTTTTGGGTCTGACCAATGCTATCACCGTGTTCACACGATGGTGGAAGTCCAGTGATATGGAAATTCCGATGAGTTGTTGTTGAGTCCATTGACAACATCCTTATCTCCTCCATGATGTTGTTGAACATTAAGTTAGTGTTGGAAACTTTTGAAAGCATTTTCTTCATGCTAGCTCATGAAGTACTTGTTTGATGAAAGGAGTGACTTCCTTTGATTCACGTGCATTTTGCTGTAAGCTGCCGTCGTGAATTCGAGAAAGTTTGTTTTTGCTCCTTTGGAATCATCCCAAGTCGGTCATGCACGTGCGAAGAATTCTATGGTCTGTTAGACTGATCATCTTCATTCCATATGTATATCCTAGCACACCAAGCCACTGACTGATTTGTTCAAGGAGAAGGAGTATCTTCATAAGAGCTAATCCGGACTTATGAAAGAACTTCGATATCCTCGCTGATGGTTCCCAACCAGAACTCGGTAGTGCTTTATTATAAGACTACCATGTGGTCATGCTTGTCTGGGACAACATGTTCACATGTTTGTAGCAGAACCAGCTCATGTTTTGGAGCTTGCTATCATAGTTCATTTCCCGAGAGTCTCGCAACGTCATCTCGTCGATTTGTGTTGCAAACTTTCGTTTTTCTTCCTAGACTCGATGAGTCCGGAATATCCTGACACAACCAGATCTGAATCTCAGGCAGATATGATGGTTTGGAACATTTCCCAAGAACTATAATATTGGTCCCTCGATAACCGGTAAAGTGGATGTCGTGGCCAACACACCCAGCCGGAAGACCTATTATTGTAGTATCTTGTTTGAGGAAATTGGCCACCTCCCCATAAGGATTTCATAGGATTTACCTCCGTAACTGTTCCTTATGGATTCTATTGCTCCCGAAGTCCGACCTTTACTTGATGTTCTAGTTAGCAAACCATATCCATGAATGGGTTATACTAGCACGTCAAGGAGAACATTAGAAGCGGAGTGCTAAATGTCTCTCGGTCGATCATCCAGATTTTGTTTTCTTGGCCTCGCTAGGGTGAAATCTGAGTTGATGTTATCTTCCTATGCATCTGCATCGTCCATCGTTGTTCATCATGGTGGTATGTTGTGTTGCCAGGATCCTTGACACGGATATTGGTAGAATCTTGATGATTGTGGAAATGCTCAAGTTCTTGAGAGCACGCACAAGCGCTACGTGTTATCCTCGGCACTAGCTGGGTTTGCTCTCAGTTCCCTCGGCAATGCTATGACCTACTCAAACAGTGAATTCACTCTCTATTGTTGGGTTCTTCCCCAGTTACCAGAATCATTCCCAGCATTTGCATTTTGTTCCCAGCTGGCACCGCCAATGTGCCATTCTACCATGGGTCTCATCCATTTCCGGTGATAAGCAAATTCATCCATTACGTTGTCTTCAACAAGGTAATCCACATCATCCAAGTCCGAGTATGCCATTCTACCGACCCCCGCCAGTCGATTGCTGTGATTTGCCTTAGGCTGATATAGAGAGTCTCAATGATCTCTATATCAAAGGTAATTCTTTTTGCCACTTAAGATAATAATCTACGAATCACCCTTCTCCAGGATGTTTCGTCGTGGTATCATGGCAATTCAACTCCTCGCTACGTTGACAACCGATCGCCACCTTCTTAAGTCTGGAATTGTTGTCTACCTAGTGAACCTCGTCACCTGCTCCACTCCATCCCTTTAGAGGTATGCTTCGTCTCTCAGCTCGAGAGATGTTGCTATGTCACATTCCGGGAGTTAATCCTGAGTTGTTCGACCTTCGAGAAGACCGATCCTTCCAGAGTTTTCCTTTCCTCTTCTTGTCATGATTAGCTGGAGTTCTCAGAGCAAGACGACAAGACAAAGATGGTGTTCAAATCAACGTTCATTTGAAGTGCAACCTGGATCATGAAGATTGTACTAGTTTGCGTTTCCCCTTCATCCTACCCTACGCTTGAATCTCGAGACGAGATTCTTGTTTAGTGGGGGTGAGTTGTCACATCCCTAGCTGCTGGTAGTGCTCTAGGCTAGCTCATGTGTGCATCATGTTTAAATTCTAAAAATTTGAACTGAGGGAATTTTGGAAGCCTCAAAAACTTAAATAAAAGAGGGGCAAAAACCCTAGAAATCTCATTCATTGCTCCAAAATGCTCTTCTTAAATGTTTGATAATTTTTGGTAAGGGTTCTGGTCCCAACCAAAATATTGAACATTTTTAAGGATTTATTTTTGGGACTTTGGATTCAATTCATTAGGTATTTGAATTTGAGTTATATTCATATAATTAGAAGATAATTTCAAATACCCCTGATATATTTTATAAGCTTTTGGAAAAGTCCATCTAGCAATATAAAATATTCTGAGGAGTTTTTGGCATTGTTTGAATTATTTTAAATTCAAAACAGTGGCAAAATAAATTAAATAAAAATAAACAAAACAGAAAAAAAATAAAAGAGCAGAAGCCTACCTGGCGCTTACCTGTCCAGCCCAGCCGGCCCAGCTCCTCCCGCTGGCCCAGCCCACCGCCGCCTCCCTCCCCTGTCGCCTTCCTCCTCTGCCAGGAGGACGGGCACGCGCCCGGCGAGCGCGGCCACGCGCCCCGGCCGCCTCCTCCCTGCCTGGCTGCCTCCTCCTCCCCTGGTCCCTCTCGCGATGCCACGCAGCCCCCGACCCCCTCTCACTTCTCCCTCACTCTCCCGCGTCCTCATCCTCTCCCCGGAACACTCTCCCCCTCCTCTGTTCCCCTCACCCTAATGGAGCCCATCGCCGCCGCTCGCCATAACCACGGCCACCGGGCCTCCCTCGCTCCCCCCGACTAGCCCAGAGGCTCCGCCTCGACCCCCTCTTTCCTCTCCACCGAGCCACGAGGCCCCGGACGCGCTGCAACGCGGCCACCATCGTCGTTTCCGTCGCCGGCCACCGAAGCTCACCGCCGTCGATTCGCGACGTCTGGCGCGTCTCCGAGCCCACTGAGCCACCCTGCTGCCTCCCTGTGAGCTTGCCGTCGTTTCCCCTCACCTCTCTCTCTCGCGCGCGCCCTGTAGCCGCCGCCCCACGAGCACCCGAAGCCGCTGTCCGCCATGGCCGGTGAGCTCCGTGCTCCCGAGCTCCTCCGCCTGCGCTCGATGCCTCCGGGTGTTCCTGGTGACCCCAGCATCCCGTAGAGCCCATCGGCCGCGCCCGCCGTGCCGTGTAACGCCGAAACCGAGCACGCCCGAGCTCCGGCCGCCGCTGCCGAGCTCGAGGCCATCGTCTCCGGCCGCCCTAGCTGCTGCTGCTTGCTGAAACGGGCGCGGGTGAGCTCCAGCTCCCCGTAGCCGCTCTCCTCCGTCCATTTGGACGCCGGAGGAGCGAGCCCGCGCCCTCCGCCGCGCCTGTTGCCACCGGCGACGAACCGCCGGCGGGTTAGGCCCTGTTGACCAGGGGTTTGACCTCCCCTGGGTCGATGACAGGTGGGGCCAGCCCCCTGTTAATTAGTTTAGTTTTTTTAATTTTTTTAGCCACTGACTCACTGACCTGCGGGCCCGGCCCGGCTAATTAAACTAGGTTAAAAGTCATATTAGGATTAGTCATAGTCACTGACCAGTGGGCCCCACTGGTCAGGTTTGACCCTGACCGGCCCTGTTGACTTGCTGACGTCATGCCAACGTCATGCTGACGCAATAATTCCTTTCTGGAATTTAAATAAATCTTAAATGATTTAATAATTTCAGAATATATTCTAAACTTCTAAAATTCATAGAAAATTAACCGTAACTCCAAATTAAATAATTTATATATGAAAAATTATCAGAAAAATTCAAGGAATCCATCTGTACCATTTTCATGCATGTTAGAACAACTTATAGCTGCTGTTTAGCACAAATCAATTAAAGGGCATTTAAATAATCACATATGGAGTTTGAATTTGAATCTTGTATTCAAACCAACTTCATTTAATCTGTTGCTAGTTGCATTAGCCCAAAACACATTCATATTGCCATGTCATAGCATGCATCATATTGTGCATTGCATTGATTGTGTTCTTTTTGTTGCCGGTATTTGTCCCCTCTCGATAGACGTGATACCGATGATGTGATCGTTGACACTGATGAAGACTCAATGTTATCTTCAGAAGTGCCAGGCAAGCAAAACCCCCTTGCTCATTCCGATACAATCCTACTCTCTCGCTCCTGCTCTCTTTTACTGCATTAGGACAACATCGATTCATCTGTTACTTGCTGCGGTAGCTGAACCCCTTTATCCTTTGCATGACCTGTCATTGCCACAGTAAATAGATGAAACCCACTAGCATGAGTAGGAGTTGTTTGAGCCCTGTTGTGCCTACTCATTCATGCTTGTTTGTCATGCCTGCTACTGCTTAGAGTCGAGTCAGGTCTGATTCATCCGGGATGAATCAGAGGTGTGTGAACATGTCCTACTGTGTGTGAGCTAAGTGTGTGAACACGATTTGGTAAAAGGTGTCGGTGAGAGGCCATGTAGGAGTACATGGTGGGTTGTCTCATTGAAGCCGTCCTTAGGAACTGAGTTCTGTGTTTGTGATCCATGATTCAGCTACTACCATACATTGGGCCCTGAAATATGACCCCGCTCGACTTCTTATTCACCCTTGTCCTCTGTCCAGGAGTTGCAAGTAGTTTCTGGTGTTTGTAGTATGCTGGAGGCCGTGGACAGCGCTGACCGGAGGGGTGGGCTGTGATGCGGTAGGCACGTGGCACGGTGTACCGGATGCCCATTTGGTATCTCGGGAACCCTGTTCACATCGTTTGGGGCTGTGAGCGAAACTCCGGCCGGATCTCCTCATGGATGGAACCCGAATAGGCGATAAACCTGGACTAGAGACTTGAGTGTTTAGGTAGGTCGTGGTCTACACCCACGTCGGCTTTCGCTTGAAGTCTGCCGAGCACATGTCGTGTGCAGACGCTAAGTGGTGGAAACATGTATGAAGAAGTACACCCCTGCAGGGTTAACATCATCTATTCGAATAGCCGTGTCCGTGGTAAAGGACTTCTGGGTTGCTTATATCAGTTCATAGACAAGTGGAAGTGGATACCCTAAAATACGCAAGATAAGCGTGAGTGCTATGGATGGCGTTCTCGTAGGGAGACGGGAGCGGTTCCATAGTGGTGTATTGATATGGTGAATATGTGGACTCGTGTGCGCCACCTCAAAAGAGTTACTCGCAGTCGTAGTTTAGGATATCCACCGAGTCAAAGCTGGCTTGCTGCAATTAAACTCCACCATCCCCTTTGTTGATAATGATGCATATGTAGTTAGTTCTGATGTAAGTCTTGCTGGGTACATTTGTACTCACGTTTGCTATTTTATGTTTTTGCAGACAGACTTCGGTCTCACTAGTAGTTCCGCGTGGACTTTGACGTTTAGCTTGTTACCTCAGCTACGATCTTGTGCCCTCGGCAGGATCTGGTAGATAGTCAGGCTTCTCAGCCTTTTTCATTTATAGATGTCTGTACCCAGACATGATAGCTTCCGCTTGTGCTTTGACTTGTATGCTCTGAGTGTTGGGTCATGAGACCCATGTTTGTAATATCTCGCTCCTCGGAGCCTATTGAATAAATTACTTGAGTCGTAGAGTCATGTTGTGATGCCATGTTGTATTTGCACATATCGAGCATATTGTGTGTATGTTATTGAAATGCTTGGTATGTGTGGGATCTGACCATCTAGTTGTTTATCTTTAGTAGCCTCTCTTACAGGGAAATGTCTCCTAGTGTTTCCACCGAGCCATGGTAGCTTGCTACTGCTCCGGAACACTTAGGCTGGCCGGCATGTGTCCTTCTTCGTTCCTGTGTCTGTCCCTTCGGGGAAATGTCACGCGATGAATACCGGAGTCCTGTTAGCCCGCTACAGCCCGGTTCACCGGAGTCCTGCTAGCCCAGTGCTACAGCCTGGATTCACTCGCTGATGACCGACACGTTCGATGCTGGGTCATGGATGCCTGTCCCTGTAAGTCTGTGCCACTTTGGGTTTACGACTAGCCATGTCAGCCCGGGCCCCTTATCATATGGATGCTAGCGACACTGTCATATACGTGTGCCAAAAGGCGCAAACGGTCCCGGGCAAAGGTAAGGCGACAACCGTGGGAATACCGTGCGTGAGGCCGCAAAGTGATATGAGGTGTTACATGCTAGATCGATGTGGCATTGAGTCGGGGTCCTGACACGTACATCAGAGGAGGAGACCAACAGGCCGTGGAACATAGCTCATCTTCAGCCTTACTATACCTGAGCCATTGTCTCTACTTATGTACATATTATGACGATGTATATATTATGATTAAATATAACAAGCCGGAACCTCAGCTAAAGCGGGGTATCTATTCTTTTACATCATGTGTGGTTACACGGAGTTGTTCTAAAGCGGCCTCCGGTTTACCCCTTGAGTTAGCTTTTTAAAAGCATCATGTTATATCACTTGGGGGTTTGGTCGTGTCCGAACCAATACCATACCTCTTGATAGGCGAGAGCCACCAGATCACTTGGCGACTTGGTCACATCTGAACCAGTCATGCCTCTTGATCGGCCTAAGGCCACATAATCACTTGGGGGCTTGGTCGAACCCGAACCATTGCCATGCCACTTGATCGGCATAAATGCCACGGTTTCATTTGGGGACCTGGCTGACTAGAACCATAGTTACACCTAACGGGAGCTTGGTCGTGTTCGGCCATGGTAACACCATCTGATCAGCTCAAATAAACCTTTTTTGCAAACGGTTTTGTCATTGCATTTGCTTCACACTTTTCTTTGGAAGATGCTTCTTTCTTTTTATTGCGTTTTTTAAACCGACAAAATTTTCAACTGGTTCATACTGTCAATTGACGAAACATGGTTCATTTTCAGTCCGGAGACTATTTGCCCGGTTTGATCTTTTTTGTTAACATCCTCTTATGGAGTACCACGGTGTTTATTATAACCCGGTACGGTTTACATGGTAAACCGGCGTCATATATATATGGGAGCTGCTATCTCCTCCAACAGTGTGGGTTTACAAAACTCCGCTTCAAGATTGGCCGAGCCAACTTCACGCTCAACGATGGCAGGTATTATGTATCTCAAAAATTTGGTCATATACTTAAAAAAATTAGGATGTTTTGATTTCATGTATGCAGACATCATATTCCGCCTGACGGTACAACCGCGGTGGCACTTGAAGAATTTTTTATTGCAGAAAGTACTTTGGAAAGTTCATCACTAAAGGAAGAGCAAATTATGCACGATAGCATATCAATATCAAAAGTATCAGCTAGCCTATTACAAGGCAACACGGTGCCCATAATAAGATCATTGTTTTTTGCAAAGGGGAAGTAGTTTTAAACCGGCTTCCGGTTCAAGCTTGGTCACCAGCCTGGCCTGATGGTTGTGGGTCATCCTGCGCCGCTTCAGCTTCAGTTTCTCTACCCAGCGGCTGGAAATCAACAGTTGCCAGTCGATTCCCATTAATGCTTGAAAAACAGCTTCATCATGGATCAGCAATGATGGGTCAATATCGGGAGCGTAAGTATGCTTACGGATTGGAGGGATAAGATTTTCCGATTCATGGATTGGTGCAGCTATTCGCTTGTTCTGTTTGTCATATTGGGCTTGATAATGAGACAAGTCTGCTTCTTCAGCCAATTGACAAGCTAGCGGATGCACCTCCCAGTTTATTGCTCGCAGATCCGCTTCACCAAACTCTGACCCGTCTTCCTTCAAGCTTGGATAGCCCTGAGCCGCTTCAATAGGATCAAAATCCGGCACCCAGGCTTTTGCCCAGATTAAGGCATTGATCGCACTGGTTCGAGCAGCAGATTTCTTCAGCTCTTCAACCCGGGCAGGAAGCACCGACAGTTTCATCAGAGTGTCTTGAATCAAACTGGGCGCCAGTTTGTTGTGGGATGCGGTACAGATGATCCGCTAGGCACCAGTGTACAATTTTTCAACCAACGTATAGGCGGCTTTCAATTTCTTCCGCACATCTGACCCCAAGTGACCAATGCGTGTCCCTGAAATATCATAAAGGGTTAATAAACCGGCAGCTCTGTAAGAAGGCTGTCGCGACCGGTTTTCCGGGCTTTAATTTCCAGAAAAGGGCCGTTGTGCTCACCAGCCCCAGGATTACTGTTAGCTGATGAGGCACCAACTTGTTACATAAATTCCAAGCAAAAGTGCAAAATATGTAGTACAAGACCATTGTGGCCTATGAGTACATCAAATGGTTTCTAGTGGTTGAGGGCGGAAGCGTTTGTGGATCACCACGGTCTATGGGACTCCATTTCCCACAGGAACAGCTGACCAGGTTAACTCCTATCTTCGCGAGGCTGCTATCACCGTTGCTTAGGTCCCGAGGCTGTCATCGCCACGCTCCTCTCCAAGCAAGCAATCTGGCCAAGACAATAGCCAAGGACAAGCCAGTGAGTACTTTGAATGTACTCGCAAACATTAAGAACACAGGTATAATATAATTGATCAACACGCACTGAAATATTCTATGATCACATCGTCGGTCATAAATACAATCTTGATGCAAGCAGGTTATTTATATGCAACCGTAATATGCAATGACAGAATAGAAATAAAATGCACCGATCGGATGTCTGAAGCGACATCACGAAAGGATAGTAAAAGTGAGCATGCCTCAGTCGGGCGTCTTAGCGACACCACGTAAGGGGCTTATAAGAAAATGAAATAACAAATATGCCGCAGTCGGGCGTCTGTGCGACGCTGCATAAAGGGCTTATGAGTAAATGAAATAACCGCATGCCACAGTCGGGCGTCTGAGCGACACCACATAAAGGGTTGTAAAAATAAATAAAATAACAAGCATGCCACAGTCGGGCGTCTGAGCGACGCCACATAAAGGGCTTATAATCATAGTGAATATCCAGGAGGTGGTACCGTCCCAGGGATATTCCTTATTTCAAACAATACAACCAGTTAGTCCATAATGATAACAATCATAACCATCATATATCACATGTCATCATCAATATTCGAGTTTAGTGGTTTCTCCTCCGAAGACCGACACTTGACCCATCCCAGACTGTAATCCTTAACCATGGACACGGCTATTCGAATAGGTTTAATATCTCTGCAGAGGGTGTACTCTTTACCCACGAGTAATGGATTCCTTTAGTCCATCGGGACTAATTCCGTCTATGGTCTTTTAATTGAAAACACAGCTGACTTGCACACACCAGCTTTCACTCGTGTCTGGAATCACCCATGACACCTGTTAAGCAAAACTCTAAGTGGGGACGCTACAACCTCGCGTAGCATGGGATCAAATTTCTATCGCGCGCTCTAAGGGGTGCCCCCCTCTCGGTCCCAACCGGATACACCCATGCCCCCGGACCAGGTGGCATGCCTACCAGCTACAACTGGTATCTTCCACCATGGCCTCTCTGTACGGTGTGTGCCAAGACAAGGGTTAACAACTTACTGAACCATACCCCACCTACGGTAGGGACCAATGTCAGTACGAAATAAGTATGGGGGTTACCGGAACAAGACTCGATCTATGGCCGACTCAGGAGGCTTACGAGTTCCCTGCATGACATGTATATCAAATATATTTCAACCGGCGAAATCACCACCCATTATACCTTACTATGCCATACCGGACATAACCGTCCCGACGGGGACCGGCGACAAGCTCACTCCTACCCAACGCAGAGGCTTTCCCGGATTCCTTTTCGGCAGGCATGCAAGGCACATGAGGATGATTACCGTCACAAGTATATTCATTTCCAACATCAAGGAAATCACTAATATGCATCCATGCAAAATGATCATATCACATGAAATAACAAGTTCTCCGAAATAAGGTGGTGTTATAAACGTGTCAACTAACACACCAAAAATATTATTCCGGGGTTCAGAATGCTTGCCTTCAAAGTGTGTAGAGGCAGGGTGCATCCTAGAACTTTTGAAAGCTTTCTTCTCTTCAAAAATCCTATTTTCAAAAACATGCAAATAACACATATTTCAAAAACAGTACAAAAAAGTTGTTTGGAAAATTTTCAAATAAAACTTAAAATAAACTAGACAGAATTTTAGAGATGTAGGAAAAAGAATCAATTCATTTGGAGTTATATTTAAAAAGTTATAGGCAGTCAAAGTTGTGGTCAAAATCTGTTATTTAAAATAAAACAGAAAAGAAAACGTTTCAGAGGGGAATAGGCTTTCGGAGCGGGGGAGACGTACTGGGGTGGATTACGCCTTCACTTATCCCACATGGATAGGTACAGGGTCACTGACAGTGGGTCCAGGGGGGCCACTGGTCAGGTTTGACCAGTCGCCGCGCCCCTTCTCCCTCCTCTGTCCGAGCGGGGCGAGGCTCCGGCGACCAACGCCGGTGAGTGGCGGCTCCCCGCGGCCTCTAGAGGGCGGGGATGGATCCGCAAGACTGGTGCGGTCCTCCCGGTAGTCGTTGGGTCGGCGGGGACGGAGCGAGCTGCCGGCGGCAAGCTTCACGGCGGAGAAGGTTTCGGGGGCGAAGTGAATTTTCGCCCGCGGCGAGTCCCGAGCAAAATTGAGTGGGGGTTTGGACTCATGAGAGGGAGAGGGAGTTCCTGGTGAAGAGAGTGGAGCGGGGGAGGTCCTAGTGGCGCCGGAATGGCCGGGGCAGTGGCGGCGGCAGGAGTTGCCGGAGACGGGGAAGAAAGCCTCCCTGGGTCGAATGCGAGCTAGGGGAGCGCTATTAGGCTGGCCTGAGGTTGCCTGCGTGCTCGAGGGAGTTCGAGGACCTCCCTTTATAGCACGTCCAAGTTGGTTTGCGGCGGCCGGGGATAAGAACAGCGGCGAACCGCCTCTTTGTGCTGCAGGGCGACGTGGCGGTGGCTGGTCGGCTCCAGGAGCTACCGACAAATGCTACACTGTCCATGGAGGTGAGCTGGCGCACTGTGGTGGTCGGGGCGGTGCCGACCATGGCAGGAGCGGGTGCAGCCGCGGGCGTGCCGACAAGAGGGCTCTGGTGGCGGCGCTGTAGGGCGCTAGGGGCCGGTCGGGGCCTTTGGCGTGACGCGGCGAGAGGGAGAGGATCAGGACGAGCTCGGGGAAGTTTATTGAGGGGCGTGCTGGCTCGGGCGCGAGCACGTGCAAAACGCGTGCTCTGCTCGCGCTCCGGGCGTGCACGGCACTCGTTCGACGAAATGCCAGGGCGACCAGAACTGCTAGATAGCTTATGCAAATTCCCAGGCCTAGGTTAGAGACCGTTAGTAGGCTACTAGACAACTTGATTTGGACAGGTGGGAGAGTTCACAACACAAACTTACAATCATGCCAAAACTGTTCATGCCCACATGGTGTTTGAAAAAATGCCATAGGCATCTAGGAAGGTCTTGGAGTGGTCAAAAACTCTAGATTGAAGTCTCTTTGGATGTACAAGAGGGTGGTGAGGTTAATTTGTGAAAAGCACAAACTTGTTAGTGCAAGTTTTGCAAAACCACAATTCTGGACAGAAAATAAATGGCATCATTTCATGAACCAAAAATGATCCAAAGGGTGCATGCTCCTGGACTTTGGGGTTTAGTAGGGAGGACTAAGAGTAGAAAAAGGAATCATGGAAAAATGAGCAACTAAAACTGTGGTTGCAGTACAAATCCTCAAGTTGGACCACAATGAAAGAGAGGTTGATTCACTCAGAATTTTCAAAGAACAACACTAGGTTTTTGCATAATGTTGAATCATATGCTACTACCAACATCCCATAATTTTCGTGGAGGCTAGAAAGAAATATTTAATTGAGTTGTAGTGCAAAATTACCCACTGGACCAAAGAAGAAAAATTGGTGCAGAGCTCAAAATATTTCATGAATAAAAGATATTTTTGCACAAAAGTGATTTAAAAAACATCACATGACATCTCCAAATTTTGGTTGGAATTATGAAAGAGTTTATCAAATGGTTGCAGTTTAAAGTATGGCCATATAACCTTGGAAAACCATTTTTCAAGAAAATAAAGATCAAGCAAATTAATTATGTAATTAGTTCTACTAATAAAAGAAGAGTTTTTCTTGAGAGGTTAAACAAGTCCAATAACATATTTGAAAAGTTTTCACTTTGGGGAAAAACTCCATAATAACAAGGGAGAAAATGGTTCAAAACTAAAAAGGGAGCCCAGAAAATAAAAGTTTTAATTCTGGCAAAATTTTAATTAATAAAACAAGGTCAAAATTTTGGGGTGTTACAAAGGCAGAGTCAATTCAGAAGTCAAACTGGCTTACCAAAGATAGCAGTGGTGATGGCATGCACATGCCGCTTTATGCTGGTCAGTTCATCCGCCACCGGCTTTAGTGCAGCCTCGGCATCCTCTGCTCGTTTGATTAAAGCGGACTTTTCAGTGGCCCAATCCGCCCGCTTCTTCTTGAAGCTCTCCTTAAGCTGTTCCATGGCGCTTAAAGCGCTGGCTAATTCCTCTTTTGCTTTGGAGGTTTCAGCTTGTTGGGTTTTCAGGTTTTCTTGGAGATCGGCGACTTGGCTTTCTTTCGTCTTCAGCTCAGCCCGCATGCAGACAGTTATATGCTTCAACAAAACGGTACAAGGATTGAAGTACCAAGCACATAACAAGTTATGCACTTGGCACTTGGGGGATAATGCATATTCGATCTTCATCTTTCAATTGCTTACAAAGTCCCAAGATCAATACAAGTATTCAACTTGGCACTTGGTGGCTAATGGCTATTTGCTCGTATATATTCTGATGCGGCAATCTCAATTATTTAAAGTACCGGTTTAACTACGCTAGGTTGAACCGGCCCTTGGGGGCTACATCAGCGAATTTCAAAGAATTAAGATTTATATTAGTAAGTCCCGGTTTGAAGGAAGATTACAAACCGGCCCTTGGGGGCTAGGAAAGTCAGCAAGAATTGAAGCATACAAGCAGGAAAGAGCATATGGAAGTTACCTCATATTTATCCTTCATCATATTAACCAGACCGGCTTCATAGTCACGACTGGTATACAGCCGGTTCAGGTAGCCGGAATGGATATCTTGGGCGTTCAGAGCAGCGTAAGTCGCCAAATCAGCATTCCACTTGCCTTTACCAAAGGCAGCAAATTCTTCCTTGGCAGAATGTTTGGACAAAGCAACAGGATTGCTTGGCTCAGTATGGTCAGTGCCAGTAATGACAACCTCATCGTCCTGGGTATCGCCGGTTTGTACTAGGGCTGTTGGCTTGTCAGTAGGCTTTGCTGGACGGGTGGATCTCTCCATCCAGATGGAGCTTGTGGGCTGATTGGCAGGACCTGAGGCATCAGTAGGTCTCTCTGCAGCAATAAGATCGTCATCTTGCTGCGGTGTATCATTGGGTATATCCTCAGGAATAGCCGCTTCAAGATCTGTTGTCTTGCCTAGTTCAAGGACGGCATCTTCTTCGGCCGCTTTGTCCAGGCGAGCCTTCTTGCTTGGCCTAGGTTTGGCCCTGAAAGGAATAACAAAATCAAATACAGCATATGTTCTAAGGCGATGTACTGCAAATATTATGATAAGTATAGCTTACCCAAGCACCGTTTTGAGCGGTGGCAGCTGAGTAGCAGATGACTCGCCAGAAGATGAGTGGGAAGTAACCTGGTAATCGGATTCAGATGGATTAAGAGGTTGACGAAAGCAGCCCGCTTTAGGACAAGCACTAACAAGCAAATTAGAGACCTCTGAACGGCATTTCCGAACCGGACTGTTCAGTAAACCGGCGGAGGTAACTACCTGGCCGCTGTGCCGGGTTGTGCGATGAGCTTCGTGCTGTTGGGTCTTCATAAGAAATTTGGGATCCAAATAAGCAAGAGGATGAGAAAATTTAACTTTCTGGCTTGCCTGACAGATTTTTAGTGAAGGCAAAGGTTCTGAATCGGAAGAGAGAATAATTACCTCTGCAGCATCAGCGTGGCTGGCTTCGGCATCATCCTGACAAATATCATCATCAATAAGACGCATGAAAAATAAGCCAAGTGAGTCAAGCTCTACCTCAAGGTCCGGATTATCCACATCATCATCAGGGGCCGGATTAGAGGATGCAGTGATTCTTTTCCTGTGGGCAGTCTTCTTCACAGCTTTAGTCTTTTGCCGGGTTGCTCTTTCCGGTTTGTCTGGTTTTTCTGGTTTCTCCTGCGGCAGTTTCTTGCTCCAAAATGGATCATTGCCCTGATTACACAGACACTGATATTAAACAATGACCAGATATATCAATAACAGATTCAGCAAAAAGAAAAATCAAAGTCTTGCAGCTGGCGGTTTATTGGTGGCACAGAAGGGAAGTAGGCCGTTTTTAGCACATATGTGTTCCGGTTCATTCAGCATCTTATTCACAGCCTCTGTGATTTCTTCATCGGTGAGATGGACTTTGGAATGTCGCAGTGGGTCATCAACACTGCCAGTATACTCGCACATCAAACCGAAGTGCTGACTAAGGGGCAGTATGCTCCATGATATCCAACAGCGAGCAAGATCAACCCCTGTTAAACCGTTGGCCATAAAGGCTCTGAGCTTTGACAGTTGAGGAGCATATTTGCTTCTCTCCTGGGCAGTCAATCTTTGCGGAAAGGGGTGTGTATTGCTGAGCCGCTCCAGACGAAAGCCAGGCAAGGGATTCTCACCAGCAGGGGAGGTGTCTTTGCAATAGAACCATGTCTGATTCCACTCTTTGGGGTGGCTGTGCAGTTTGGCGTGAGGGTATGTGACCTCTTTCCTTTTCTGGATCGCCATGCCACCCAACTCCGTATTGGAGCCGTTAGTAAACTCAGTACGGTGGTTTAGATGGAAAAGGTCTCTGAACAATTCCACTATGGGCTCCTCTTGAAAGAATGCCTCACAGAGCACTTGGAAGTGACACATATTTGTAACAGAATTGGGGCCAGTGTCTTGTGGATGTAGTTGGAAATCGGCTAAAACATCCCGGTAAAATTTAGAACCGGGCGGCTTAAAGCCCCGGGCTAAATGATCTATGAAAACAACGACCTCTCCTTCTTGAGGTGTGGGAGGGCATTCTTTGCCAGGAGCCCTCCAATGGATGGTATCTTTGCTGCCTAAAGCACCAATCAGGACTAAATTGTCCAGCTGAGCCTCTGTGACGCGAGAAGGAACCCAATTGCACTCGTATACTTGCGTGGCCATGATGAAATCTACAAGGTAGAAGATCCCGGTTCAAAAATGCATTGATCAAGATACATTGGTATGTGCAATGTTAAACTGGAGACAGATCTATCTGAACCGGAGTTTTATGAAGCAACAACATTTGGCGGTTCAACAAGGGGACTAATGGTATATACTGGTTTGGCAACTTTTTCTACAAGGTTAAACCGCCTGGTCTAAACATTGAAGCAGATGAGTAAGTTTATAGAAAAAGATTTCATAAGATTTCTCTACAGCGATGGATCTGAAGCAAGTTCAGAAAAGAGATAAATATTCAGAGGCCCAAAAAGAGCAGTACTGAATCAATGAGAAAAACGTACATATAGATCTATGGTTTTGAGATGCGTAAGTGAAGGCGAAGGTTAAGCAACTACCATTGCACAAAATAAAGATTTGCGGATTCGTCTAAAGATCTATCGTATGAGCAAGAGGCAGACGATGAACACTGAAGAACTGTGAAACCCTAGAGCAGATCTGCGGGGAAAAGGATAGAAGATTTACCGGAGCTGAGGAAGACGCGGAAGGTTGCAGTGATGCTCTGGTGCGCCCAGGTTGATGCAGCGGCCAAGGTTGAGGCAGAGGTCGACGACGGCGGCAGAGCTCCGAGGCTGGCGACGCGAGGAAGACGAAGAAGAAAGGCACGAAGGGGAGAAAAGAAATGACCCTTCGGTCCTATTTATAAGGCAAAAGAACATGTGTCAGGCGCGACAATCAAGGGGCCACGAAACGGAGCTGTCGCCTCGATTTCCGCAGATCTATTAAACAAGGAAGCATAATGGATAGCTTCGTTATGACAGGTGACGTCACTCCAGTTTACCGCAATCAGAGAAGATGACATCATGGCGGTTTACCAATGTATGAGAAGATGTTGAAGATGAAGTTTTTGTTAAAGGATTGACATGAACCCGTTCAAATCAATCTGGGGCTAATGTTGGGGATATTACTGCTGGGCATAAACCGGCCTATCTGGGCCGGATCAACTTCATCAATAGTTCAAGAGTGCTAAAGCCCAAGAAGACGGATGAGGGCTTAAGGCCCATAGTCGGTTTAAGACTTGTAGCTGTAAACCGGTATTTGTATATAAACTTGTATTGTAAGTTAGGAATAAGGAGAGACCAACCCGGATACGAATATCGACTGGTGTTGGGACTTGGTGAACCGACGGGCGTCACCCGTGTATATAAGGGGACGACCCGGCGGCGGTTCAAGGACAACAGACAACAACTCGAGACATAGGCGAAGCTTGTTTGCTCCCTAGTCATTGAAACGCCCATCAATTCCATCACAACTAGACGTAGGCTTTTACCTTCATTGAAGGGGCCGAACTAGTATAAAATCTCTTGCGTCCCTGTGTCTGCTTTAACCCCTTCGAGCTAACCCGTCGCGATGGCTCCACGACTAAGTCCTTTCTCTAGGACATCTGTCGTGACAAAATCACGACAGTTAGCTTAGCACACGATCGTTTAGTATTCTGCTATTGCTTTCTTCATGACATATACATGTTCCTATGACTATGAGATTATGCAGCTCCTGTTTACCGGAGGAACACTTTGTGCTACCAAACGTCACAACGTAACTGGGTGATTATAAAGGTGCTCCACAGGTGTCTCCGAAGGTACTTGTTGGGTTGGCGTATTTCGAGATTAGGATTTGTCACTCTGATTGTCGGAGAGGTATATCTGGGCCCTCTTGGTAATGCACATCACTTAAGCCTTGCAAGCATTGCAACTAATGAGTTAGTTGCGGGATGATGTATTACAGAACAAGTAAAGAGACTTGCCGGTAATGAGATTGAACTAGGTATTGAGATACCGACGATCGAATCTCGGGCAAGTAACATACTGATGACAAAGGGAACAACGTATGTTGTTATGCGGTTTGATCGATAAAGATCTTCGTAGAATATGTGGGAGCCAATATGAACATCCGGGTTCCGCTATTGGTTATTGACTGGAGACTTGTCTCGGTCATGTCTACATAGTCCTCGAACCCGTAGGTTCCGCACGCTTAACGTTTCGATGACGGTTATATTATGAGTTTATATGTTTTGATGTACCGAAGGTTGTTCGGAGTCCCGGATGTGATCCCGGACATGACGAGGAGTCTCAAAATGGTCGAGACATGAAGATTGATATATTGGAAGCCTATGTTTGGATATCGGAAGTGTTCCGGGTGAAATCGGGAGTTTACCGGAGTACAGGGAAGTTACCGGAACCCCCCGAGGGCTTAATGGGCCTACATGGGCTTTAGTGGAAATACAGGGTAACAAGGGGAGTGTGCCCCCCCCCCCAAGTCCCAAACCGAATTGGTTTAGGGAAAGGG
>NC_041380.1:532938324-532964087 GCF_002162155.2 Triticum dicoccoides | reverse complement strand
GGAGTCCTACTCCTAGTGGGAGTAGGACTCCCCTTGGCGTGCCTCTCCCTGGCCGGCCGCCTCCTCTCCTTGCTCCTTTATATACGGGGGCAGGGGGCACCCCATAGTCACAACAATTGATTGTTTGATCTTTTAGCCGTGTGCGGTGCCCCTCTCCACCATAGTCCACCTCGATAATACTATAGCGGTGCTCAGGCGAAGCCCTGCGTCAGTAGAACATCATCATCGTCACCATGTTGTCGTGCTGACGAAACTCTCCCTCAACACTCAGCTGGATCGGAGTTCGAGGGACGTCAACGGGCTGAACGTGTGCTGAACTCGGAGGTGTCATACGTTCGGTACTTGATCGGTCGGATCATGAATACGTATGACTAGATCAACCGCGTTGTGCTAACGCTTCCGCTTTTGGTCTACGAGGGTACGTGGACAACACTCTCCCCTCTCGTTGCTATGCATCACCATGATCTTGCGTGTGCATAGGAATTTTTTTGAAATTACTACATTCCCCAATAGTGGCATCCGATCCTGGTTTTATGCATAGATGTCATATGCACGAGTAGAACACAAGTGAGTTGTGGGCGATATAAGTCATACTGCTTACCAGCATGTCATACTTTGGTTCAGCGGGATTGTTGGATGAAGCGGCCCGAACCGACATTACGTGTACGCTTACGCGAGACTGGTTCTACCGACGTGCTTTGCACACAGGTGGCTGGCGGGTGTCAGTTTCTCCAACTTTAGTTGAACCGAGTGTGGCTACGCCCGGTCCTTGAGAAGGTTAAAACAGAAACAACTTGACAAACTATTGTTGTGGTTTTGATGCGTAGGTAAGAACGGTTCTTGCTAAGCCCGTAACAGCCACGTAAAATTTGCAACAACAAAGTAGAGGACGTCTAACTTGTTTTTGCAGGGCATGTTGTGATGTGATATGGTCAAGACATGATGCTAAATTTTATTGTATGAGAAGATCATGTTTTGTAACCGAGTTATCGGCAACTGGCAGGAGCCATATGGTTGTCGCTTTATTGTATGCAATGCAATTGCCCTGTAATGCTTTACTTTATCACTAAGCGGTATCGATAGTCGTGGAAGCATAAGATTGGCGAGACGACAACGATGCTACGATGGAGATCAAGGTGTCGCACCGGTGACAATGGTGATCATGACGGTGCTTCGGAGATGGAGATCACAAGCACAAGATGATGATGGCCATATCATATCACTTATATTGATTGCATGTGATGTTTATCTTTTATGCATCTTATCTTGCTTTGATTGACGGTAGCATTATAAGATCATCCCTCACTAAATTATCAAAATATAAGTGTTCTCCCTGAGTATGCACCGTTGCGAAAGTTCTTCATGCTGAGACACCACGTGATGAACGGGTGTGATAGGCTCTACATTCAAATACAACGGGTGCAAAACTGTTGCACACGCAGAATACCCAGGTTAAACTTGACGAGCCTAGCATATAACAGATATGGCCTCGGAACACGGAGACCGAAAGGTCGAGCGTGAATCATATAGTAGATATGATCAACATAGTGATGTTCACCATTGAAACTACTCCATGTCACGTGATGATCGGACATGGTTTAGTTGATATGGATCACGTGATCACTTAGAGGATTAGAGGGATGTCTATCTAAGTGGGAGTTCTTAAATAATATGATTAATTGAACTTAAATTTATCATGAACTTAGTACCTGATAGTATCTTGCTTGTCTATGTTGATTGTAGATAGATGGACCGTGCTGTTGTTCCATTGAATTTTGATGTGTTCCTTGAGAAAGCAAAGTTGAAAGATGATGGTAGCAATTACACGGACTGGGTCCGTAACTTGAGGATTATCCTCATTGCTGCTCAGAAGAATTACATCCTGGAAGCACCGCTAGGTGTACCACCTGCACCAGCAACTGCAGACATTGTGAATGACTGGCAGACACATGTTGATGACTACTCGATAGTTCAGTGTGCCATGCTTTACAGCTTAGAACTGGAATTTCAATGACGTTTTGAACGTCATGGAGCATATGAGATGTTCCAGGAGTTGAAGTTAATATTTCAAAAGAATGCCCAGATTGAGAGATATGAAGTCTCCAATAAGTTCTACAGCTACAAGATGGAGGAGAATAGTTCTGTCAGTGAGCATATACTCAAGATGTCTGGGTACTGCAATCACTTGATTCAACTGGGAGTTAATCTTCCGGATGATAGCGTCATTGATAGAATTCTCCAATCACTGCCACCAAGCTACAAGAGCTTTGTGATGAACTATAATATGCAAGGGATGGATAAGACAATTCCCGAGCTCTTCACAATGCTAAAGGCAGCGGAGGTAGAAATCAAGAAGGAGCATCAAGTGTTGATGGTCAATAAGACCACCAGTTTCAAGAAAAAGGGTAAAGGGAAGAAGAAGGGGAACTTCAAGAAGAACAGAAAGCGAGTTGTTGCTCAGGAGAAGAAACCCAAGTCTGGACCTAAGCCTGAGACTGAGTGCTTCTACTTCAACCAGACTGGTCACTGGAAGCGGAACTGCCCCAAGTATTTGGCGGATAAGAAGGATGGCAAGGTGAACCAATGATAGCAGGCGGATAAGAGCTTTAGTTAAAAAATACAGATAATGGATCCTTTAATGTTTGTTTGCACCCAACATGAAACTCATAGTAGACACCGGAGATTAACCAGATAGTAGACAAACATTACTGATTGCTGCCCCAATATGTACCCCACAACCATTTAAAAACTCAAGTTTCAGCATTAGTTTGGACCTAACTCAGAGTCTAATAGGTGAACACGACGATAATGTAGCATGTCATCATATTAAGCGACGCATAATGTCGAGAATATTACCCCGCTGTATGATCCGGCCGGAGTTATAACCCGGCTGGGACTTAGTAAACCGGTAGCGGAGGTAGAAATGAAGAAGGAGCATCAAGTGTTGATGGTCAATAAGACCACCAGTTTCAAGAATAAGGGTAAATGGAAGAAGAAGGGGAACTTCAAGAAGAACAACAAGTGAGTTGCTGCTCAGGAGAAGAAACCCAAGTCTGGACCTAAGCCTGAGACTGAGTGCTTCTACTTCAACCAGACTGGTCACTGGAAGCGGAACTGCCCCAAGTATTTGGCGGATAAGAAGGATGGCAAGGTGAACGAAGGTATATGTGATATACATGTTATTGTTGTGTACCTTACTAATGCTCGCAGTAGCACCTGGGTATTTGATACTGGTTCTGTTGCTAATATTTGCAACTCGAAACAGGGGCTACGGATTAAGTGAAGATTGGCTAAGGATGAGGTGACGATGCGCATGGGAAATGGTTCCAAAGTCGATGTGATCGCGGTCGGCACGCTACCTCTACATCTACCTTCGGGATTAGTATTAGACCTAAATAATTGTTATTTGGTGCCAGCGTTGAGCATGAACATTATATCTAGATCTTGTTTGATGCGAGACGGTTATTCATTTAAATCAGAGAATAATGGTTGTTCTATTTATATGAGTAATATCTTTTATGGTCATGCACCCTTGAAGAGTGGTCTATTTTTGCTAAATCTCGATAGTGGTGATACACATGTTCATAATATTGAAGCCAAAAGATGCAGAGTTGATAATGATAATGCAACTTATTTGTGGCACTGCCATTTAGGTCATATCAGAGTAAAGCGCATGAAGAAACTCCATGCTGATGTAATTTTGGAACCACTTGATTATGAATCACTTGGTACTTGTGAACCGTGCCTCATGGGCAAGATGACTAAAACGCCGTTCTCCGGAACTATGGAGAGAGCAACAGATTTGTTGGAGATCATACATACAGATGTATGTGGTCCGATGAATGTTGAGGCTCGTGGCGGATATCGTTATTTTCTCACCTTCACAGATGATTTAAGCAAATATGGGTATATCTACTTAATGAAACATAAGTCTGAAACATTCGAAAAGTTCAAAGAATTTCAGAGTGTAGTTGAAAATCATCGTAACAAGAAAATAAAGTTTCTACAATCTGACCGTGGAGGAGAATGAGTTATGAGTTTGGTCTTCATTTGAAACAATGCGGAATAGTTTCGCAACTCACGCCACCCGGAACACCACAGCGTAATGGTGTGTCCGAACGTCATAATTGTACTTTACTAGATATGGTGCGATCTATGATGTCTCTTACTGATTTACCGCAATCATTTTGGGGTTATGCTTTAGATACGACCGCATTCACCTTAAATAGGGCACCATCAAAATCCGTTGAGACGACACCTTTTGGGGTTCCGCTATTGGTTATTGACCAGAGACATGTCTCGGTCATGTCTACATAGTTTTCAAACCTGTAGGGTCCGCACGCTTAACGTTTCGATGATGGTTATATTATGAGTTTATATGTTTTGATGTACCGAAGATTGTTCGGAGTACCGGATGTGATCCCGGACATGACGAGGAGTCTCGAAATGGTTGAGCCATGAAGATTGCTATATTGGAAGCCTATGTTTGGATATTGGAGGTGTTCCGGGTGAAATCGGGATTTTACCGGAGTACCGAGAGGTTACCGGAAACCCCAGGGGCTTAATGGGCCTACATGGGCCTTAGTGGAAATAGAGGGCAGAAAGGGGAGTGTGGGGAGCTCCCCCCCAAGGCCCAAACCAAATTGGTTTAGGGCAAGGGGGCCGGCCCCCACTTTCCTTCTCCCCCTCTCCCTTTCCTTCCCCCTTTCCTACTCCTACTAGGAATAGGAGGAGTCCTACTCCTAGTGGGAGTAGGACTCCCCTTGGCGCGCCTCTCCCTGGCCGGCCGCCTCCTCCCCTTGCTCCTTTATATACGGGGCAGGGGGCACCCCATAGACACAACAATTGATCGTTTGATCTTTTAGCCGCGTGCGGTGCCCCCCTCCACCATATATAGTCCACCACGATAATACTGTAGCGGTGCTCAGGCGAAGCCCTGTGTCGGTAGAATATCATCATCTTCACCACGCCGTCATGCTAATGAAACTCTCCCTCAACACTCGGCTGGATCGGAGTTCGAGGGACATCATCGGGCTGAATGTGTGCTGAACTCGGAGGTGTCGTACGTTCGGTACTTGATCGATCGGATCATGAAGACGTACGACTACATCAATCGCGTTGTGCTAACGCTTCCTCTTTCGGTCTACGAGGATACGTGGACAACACTCTCCCCTCTCGTTGCTATGCATCACCATGATCTTGCGTGTGCGTAGGAATTTTTTTGAAATTATTAAGTTCCCCAACATATATTATATATATTTAAATTATTTTATATGTTGACTGTTTAGTTCACATAATTGGCAAATAGATGACCGCTCTCGCGATCCCCTTCACCCCCGCCACCACCTCCACCCTCGCCGCCGCCGCCGCCCCCGCCACTACCTCCACCCTCGCCGCCGCCATAGATCTCGCCGCCACCCCCCGCCTCCTGACTCCGGGCGCGCCTGCCCCCCTCAGCAAGTCCACTCGCGCGCCCCAGGGAGTCGCCGGCCATATCCACGGGGGTATGGCTAGAAGATAGGCAGATGTACAAGATGCATCTCCCACATGTCTACAAAGCCTTCCTGCGGATGCTCCAACCGCTCAACTCCATCACGCCGGCGGTGCTGCGGGAGACTCGAGGGAGGAGATGGAGGGAGTGGGCGATGCGGATCCGCGACGACGCTCTCTCCTGGACCCAGTGCACGCGCGAATGGAGGGAAGCAAAGGAGGAAGCTGCGAGGGAGGAAGCCGAGGAGGGACCAAATCCGTTCTCTCACTCGCGCAGGTATGCTCGGATGTGCAAGGATCATGTGGATTGGGAGCTGCTGAATCTAGCCCTGCGGATCTACTTCGAAGGAGATTTCTCGAAGAAGCATAGGATGCCCCACCCCAGGGAGCCGCCGATTGCGTTCGTTCGATGGGCGAAAGGAGATGTGAATTCAGGAGATCCACGCCGTGCTGCGAGATGGGAATGCTTGACTGGACTCATGCCCACCAGCACGCCGCTGGAGCCGGAGCAGGTGGATCCCCTACCTTACCTCTCCCCCAAACCTGCAGAAGATTGAAATTAGGCTTGCAATCTACTTCAATTGAGCTGTCTGGTGGTTATTTCTGCTTCCTGAGAGACAACATCTGGCTGGAGGATGAGAAGGAACCAAGAACTCCGATGAATTTCCCCTATCACAATGGGGGGCGCCAGTTGGGCAGTGGTACGGCCCACCTCCGCCCCAAATGGGGGCACAATCTGGGCAGGCTCCTGTAATTGCCCAAGATCAATCTACTGGTGGTTCTGACTCTTAGATCAGTGGGAAATCTCAAGGCAAGAATCAACAAAAGAAGAGATAGGACATCCAGAAAACTGCTCCTGCCCCTGCTTCGGGCCTTATGGCATACTCTGAGGTGACGTGCTACAACTCTGGGGAACCAGGGCATCAGTTTGATAAATCTGTCAAGCCCAAGAGTTGTTTTATCTACAAAATGGTTACCCATAAAGTTGAGAATTGCCCTGTCAGAAGGAAAACCCACAGTTCTGCTAGATATGTTGGAAGTGCTGCTCCAGGATTAGGGTTCTACCACATAGACCCACCTGATAAAAATGCTCAGTGTCATGGCTCCCTGAAGAATGTGGGGATTGTTCTGGTAGAAGCTGGTGAAGTGACCAAGCAGGAACTTGCCACTGAGTTTGCAGACATTTACAAAACCATCTGGCCCTGGCCAATCAATGCCCTAGATGAGTGGACATTCTTGGTCAAATTCCCTCCTGAAATAGATGTAGTTCAAATTGCTGGATACCCCTGTTTTGGTCTCAAAAAAGACAATGTTGTAGTCAATGTTGAAGTCTGGAAAGGCAGGATTGAGGCTGAAGAGGACCTCCAGGAAACTTGGATCAAGATCAGGAAATTGAACCCCCAAGTGGTGTGACTGGACTATGCTGGATCAAATCACTTCCACTCTGGGGGTCTTACTGGATGTGGATTGGCATCATAATTTCAAGTCATTCTATGAAACTGTTAGGGTCAAAATCTTATGTAAAGATCCCTCCAAAATCCCTGCTGAAAGGCCTTTTGGAGTTGGGAACAAAATCTACAGGCTACTCATCGAGGTCCAGTCCTTAACCCCCACTGAAACTGGCACCTCCATCAACCTCTCTGCTGGTACATATGTCTCTGCAGCTGAAATTGATACCAATCTTACTAAAGATGCTGAATCCAACAGGAGCTCTAGATCTGAATCAGATAATGGGCCTGCTGCCAATTCTGGGGCCCCTAACATCAGAGGACAGTTGTTTGGCCACAATCAGATGCTTGGAGAAACTACACCCACTTCAGTCCTCAAGACACACCTCCCTGATTCTCCATACACTCCTCAACTCAGCATCCAGGAAAAGATCTTGAATTCTATGCTTGATGAAACTGGTGGATTCAACCTCCTCAGGGAAATGGAGCTCCTGGAAGATGATGATCTGATGGAATTAGAAGGTTCTGTAGATCTACAAGAGGATCAAGAGGCACTTGTTGAAACAACTAAACTCCCAGACAATTTGGACTCAAAACACAACTCTGAATTCCCTGCCCTTCCTAAGGAGAAGCACCTTCCCAAATGGGGTCCTATTCAAGCCACCAGAACCAGTGCTAGGGTTGCTGGTGACAAGAGAACCATTATTGAAAAGGCTCAACAGCTCAAAGAGGTTCAGAACCTGGAAGTGCAAAAACCCCAGGGTATGAAACACACTTCCTTCTCCAACTTTAATGATCCTTCCTTCAATGCCATTGCTGCTAAGATTGGTGTAGATGTTACTTCTCTTAATGATGGCATTGAATGCTCTTCCTTTATTTACCCTCACCAAAACAGATATGAGGCTCTGTTTGTGAGAATTTTTCTCTAGATGGTAGTTCTAGTTTAGACTGCCTTCGATAAAGTTGACCTTGATTTCCCTATGAAACTCCTGGAGCTTAGAGGCTTGGGGGGTAAATGGACTAGTTGGATCCAGCAACTTACTCATGGGGGGTCTGTTGGGGTCAAGTTAAATAATTGTGAAAGTGATTTTTTCCTTGCTGGTAAAGGCCTTAGGCAAGGTGACACCATCTCCCCGCTTTTGTTTAATTTAGTAGTGGACGTTCTTACCAAATGCTGAGCAAAGCTGCTGATCATAGTCTGATTGCAGGGCTCTGTCCCGAGGTCTGCCGTGGTGGCATCATCTGCCTTCAATATGCAGATGATACCATCCTTTTATTAGACAATGACTCCACACATGCTAGCAATCTGAAAATTGTTCTAACCTGTTTTGAACAAGTCTCAGGCATGAGAATCAACTACTCTAAAAGTGAACTCATCCCTATCAATATGGATGATCAGGAGTTAGTTGACTTCCTCTCTATTCTAGTCTATAATAAAGGTAACTTCCCCATTAAGTACCTAGGTATCCCTCTCCACTATGATAAACTAAGGAGAGAGGATATCCAACCCCTTCTGGATAAAATCATTAAAAGAATTGCTGGGTGGAGGGGCAAACTTCTCTCTTACAGAGGTAGACTGATCCTCATAGAAGCTTGTTTGGCTAGCATTCCAGTGTATCTCCTCTCCTTCTTTAAGTTTCCTAAATGGGCAGTGAACCTCATCAATTCTCAGATGTCTCATTGCTTGCGAAATGATTTTGAGGGAAATAGGAAGCTACACCTTGCTAATTGGGCCCTAGTCTTTATGAAAAAAGATTTTGGAGGCCTAGGCATACCTAACCTCCACAAATTAACATATGTCTTCTAGGGTTTTGGATTAAAAGATTCTATGAGGAAGACCTGCAACCCTGGAAGCTTCTTATTGCCGATAAATACCTAGGAAATAAACCTAATATTTTTGTCCCTTCCTCCAACCCTAAGACCTCTAGATTCTAGAAAGGATTAAAATCTATTATGCATGCTGTGAAATTTGGCTACAGATGGAACATAGGGGATGGGAGCAGAACCAGGTTCTGGGAAGATACTTGGTTTGGCACATCCCCTCTAGCAGTCCAATTTTGGCCTATTTACTCTGTCTGCAATGAGCTTAACAAAAGTGTCAATGAAGTTTGGGACGGTCAATGCCTAAAACTCTCTTTTAGAAGGAACTTTAGTGATAGTCTCATGGAACAATGGTTCCAGTTCGAGGAAATTGCCAAAAGCATTACCTTTACTACCGAGTCGGATGCCCTGATTTGGCAGCTGGACAATAAGGGGAAGTATTCCTCCAGCTCCCTCTATCGTGTTATCAACTTTAGAGGGGTTCAACCCGTGTTTATCCCTGCTGTCTGGAAATTGAGAGTTCCCCCAAAAATTCATGTATTTCTCTAGCTTCTCTCCAAAAACAAATTGATGACTAGGGATAACCTTAGGAAGAGACACATCATCAAACCCCTTGATTGTGTTTACTTCTTGGAACAAGAGTCTTGTTCTCACCTATTTTTTGAATGTATAGTTGCTAAACATCTCTGGGCCCACATTGAGAAATAGTTCTCCAGTCAGATTGGCTCATCCTTCGAATCCGTCGCCAGATTCTGGATTGCTACCAAAAAGTGCTCAGTTTTAAATACTGTTAGCTCAGCTGTCCTTTGGTGCTCTGGAAATATAGAAATGCTATGATTTTCAGTAACACCTCCTGGATTTCCATTCCACAGGTCTTGAGGTTGATCACGAACATGGTGAGGAACTGGGCGATTCTCTCCTCTAGGTCGGACAAGGACAAGTTGATGAGCATCATGGAAACCCTAAGAAGATCCCTCCAGAAATCGTTGGCGATCACTTGTGGCTGAACAAGGCTCGACCTGCTCTGGGGCTGGACCCATGGGCTCGTCTCAAGATCTCTGATGAAGATGATGGGCACCTGGCGCCGAAAAAGAGGGACATCCACCATGCTACGCCTTCCAGCCCGGTGTCTCTGCTTGCTTATTGGTCGCCGCAGGCTGACATGGCCCCTCGGCTGAAGACCATGAAGGCTTCGCTGGACCCTCCTTGTGTCATTTGATTGCTCTATCTGCTCTGCCTTTGGCACCACTCATGTGATTTGTGTTATTCAGAGAACTTGTTCATCCACCCCCCTAGTTTGTAGCTTTTCTACCTTTGCTTTCGAACTACTCTTTGAGCTGCTGTATCAGAATATGTTATGGTTTCGTTCTCAGCAATGGAACCGGGGAGATGCTCCCTGTTTTTCTAAAAAAATTATTTTATATGTTATTATATATTATTTTTATTGTCATCATATATTTAACAGATACTTACATATGTAAGAAAACAATATCCCACATCTTATTAACTTATAAAAACAATTTCTTAATAAATAAAATCCTGAATTTTTTTGGCTCGTAAATCCTAGTGATTGTGTACAAAAGCTTGGTAAGATTTAAGGACGAATGTAATAATATCACTTATTATTTAAATATATTTATAACAAAATGCTCAGCCCCTTTTAATTTTTTGATAACATTGCTGGCCCAACCCAACATTATAATTAGAATCAGCCCAGCAAAATCATGTATTTTGAGAAAGTGCAAATGGCCTGTAATTTTTTAGGAAATAAAATAAATGGGCCGCATGGATGCTACATTATTTGTTCACCCAACCCAGCTAATGGATGTAATTCAAAAAAAGATCAAATTGACTGTAAATTCTACCGTGTAAAAAAAGACTGTAAATTCTGAAAAAATGGGTTGAATACGTGCCACATTTTTGGAGGCTGAAATGTGGGCCAATAGGTCGAAGCCAACACAAGTCGTTGTCAATTTAGTCAACAAATGATTCTGGCATGTTAGCCGTTGGATTTACATCCAACGACCGGCATCCATCTTCAATCTCTCATCTTCTTCCTCCAGCGCCGCCGGGACCACCTCCCGCCTCCTGCTGCTAGCAGCTCTGCTTAGCACGCTTCGCTATGAAGCGCTACTCCACCGTTGGCCAGGCCATCCCCACCCCTCCACACCTCATGTTCTTCTCCACCGACTGCCGAACCACACAACACTATAACCAGTTAACCCTCGTACACCTCTCCATCTGTGACTCTACTCCCGCGTCTTCCCATCTCCGGCTCGTTGCTGTCCGGGGCCTCGCCGTCCTCCACCACCTTGGATGCGCTTGGCGCGGCGTGGTCAACGAACGACACCATCGGAAGTAGAATGTGCGTGGAGAGGCTGCAACTGGGTCCATGGCCGCACACAAGGAAATGCCTCCTTATTATGCGCAAAATAATGATTCCTCCACCTGACATCTGGGACCCACTGGAAGGGCCTCTGTATTTCGTGAAAATAACGTGCCCCCCGCTGACATGTCGGACCCACCAGCTATCTTCGCACGCAAGGAAGTGCCTCCTTATTACGCACAAAAAATGAATATTCCCCCTGCCAGCTGGAACCCAGCATAGTGGAAGGCTGACTTGTGGGCCTACCAAGTTGACGGGGACGGAGGGCTTTGTCAACTTAGCCAATATGAATGATTCTAGCTCCTGTTATCGTACGATGTTCATCCAACGGCCGTAGTGCTTCTTCAACCTCTAGTCTTCTTGCTCCAGCCGCCCAAACCAGCGCCGACCGTGCCGCATGCTCCTGCCTCCCGTGGCCGGCTATGATGCCACGGTGGCCTCACTGCCCCCTACTACTCCCACCACTGGCCAGGCCATCCTTCTACTCACCCACACCCCTTGTTATTCTGCGGCGACTGCAGCCTCACACCGCAGCCGAACGAGTGAACCCTCCTACTCCTCTTCGTGTGGGCATCCACTGCTGCGTCTTCCCCGGCTCCGAGTCGTCCCCTTCCTAGTCCTCGCCGTTGTCCACCACCGTGGTGCTCTCGGCGCGGTGTGGTCAATGTGGTCAAGGAACGACTTCCATCGGACGTGGACTGTACGTGGAGAGGCTGACAGCTGGGTCCACGGCCGCAGCAAGGAAGTGCCTCCTTATTACGCGCAAAATAATGATTCCTCCACCTGACAGCGGGGACCCACCGGACGGGCCACCGTATTTCACAAAAAAACATTTCCCCTTGACTGCTGGGACCCACCAGCTACATCTTCACACGCAAGGAAGTGCGTCCGGGCAAAAAAACGATTCGCCCCCTGACTGCTGGGACCCACCAGCTACATCTTCGCATGCAAGGAAGTGCATTCGGGTAAAAAAACGATTGGCCCCCCTGACTGCTAGGACCCACCAGCTACATCTTCGCACGCAAGGAAGTGCGTGACAGTCGGGACCCACCTGGTCGAAGCGTACGTACCGTTGTCATTCTGGTCGCGAATGTGTACGTACATATATACTGGTGGATGTAGAGGCGCGCACGTGTCTTACTAGAGGCGCGTACGTGTCGTAGTAGAGGCACACACGTAGCATGTACACGTACGTATAGCGGCCAGGGTGCAAGAAAGAAAATACAGCCACGTATGTGTACATACGGGCGGGGTCTCAAACGCCTCGCGCATACGTACGGCTAGGGCTCGTGTACATGGCTGGGTCGGAATGGAGAAACAACGTTGTCGTCGTGTTCATGGGGAGGCAACGGAATGTGTCATGTTCATGGGGAGGCAATAGAATGTGTCGTGTTCATCGGGAGGCAACGGAACGCGTGGGGGCCAACCAGCTGGGTCGGAACGGAATGCGTGGTCGTGTTCATCGGGAGGGCTTGGACGGAACAGGCGATGGAAACGAGGCATGGCGTAACGCACAACGGAGGAAACGGACCTCCTACGTTCGGAATGGGGTCCTGTTGATCCAGAGGGGTCTGGCGTATCGCAAAACAGAGGAAACGGACCTCCTATGGTCGAAACGGGGGTCCTGTTGATCGGGAGGGGTTTGGCGTACCGCAAAACGGATGAAACGGACTTGTGTTGGAGCGCTATGGTCGAAAGGGAGGTCCTGTTCATCGGAGGGGTGTGGCGTACCGCAAAACGGGACTCCACGGGATACTGTTCATCTCCACCGTCGACCTCCTCCAGCCTCCACGGGCTCCTGTTCATCGAACCTCCACCGCGCGCTACTCCACCGGCTACTGTTCAACCACCCCACGACGGGTACCCCTCCACCGTCTACTGTTCATCCAGCCCTCCACATCACGGGGTCCTGTTCAACCACCCCCTCCACGGGCACCCCTCCACCGTCTACTGTTCATCCAACCCTCCACCACACCACGAGGTCATGTTCATCCAGCGGCAATGCCACCGCTCACTGTTCATCCAACCCCCCCCCCCGCAATGCTCACTGTTCATCCCAGAGGCAACATCGATCAGCTTCCGTTAGCAGCAGTAGCGAAGGAATCACTCGATCGGGTTCAGTTAACATCCATCGATCGATCGCTCGGGTTCAGTAACGCGTAGCCTGCAGTGCAATCACTCGGGTTCAGTTAGAGCCCAACGCCTCGCTCGGGTTCAGTTAGAGCCAAGGCCTCGCACACACACGTGTACGTGTACGAGAGAAACGTGCATCGCTCGGCCCTCGATCTCCCACCGTAATCGGGAACTCCCCGAAATTTTCCTCCCCCTTGCTTCTACCGCAGTTTTTTCAATCATGGAAGGCCCAAAGAATGTCATGCAGCTACATCTCCGGCCCGCCCAGGACGAAAAGCCCATTTTCTGTCATGATTTTTTGTCGTAGAAGTAGGAGCCCACCACATCTATGATGATACCGGGTTTTGTCACAATTATCGTCATAGAAGTGTCATATGTATGACAGAAAAAAATTCGTTCGGCCCAAAATGTCACAGATGTGTCTTTTTTTGTAGTGAAGGCCTAGGGAGAGTTAAGAAGACGACGGCTTATGGAGGCAGGCCTATTGAAGGCCCAGGACCAGGTTGTGAACCGCCATAGTAGGACTTGCTATGTAAGGCGTGACTATTTACAAGCCGAGCCGATCACGTTGTGTGAGCCAGCCGGGACTCTGTAAGCCTCCGCGTCTTTGCCTATGTATATAAAGGCGAGACCCGGCGGCGGGTTAACTCAAGAAACAATCGATCGAGAAATAGGTCAAGCGTATTCGCTCCCTTGTAATCGAAACTCAAGCAATACAACTGGAAGCCGGATGTAGTATTTTACATCGTTGAGAGGGGCCAAACCTGGGTAAACTCCTTGTGTCCTTTTGTCCAGTTCAACCCCTTCAAGCTAACCTAGTTGCGATGGCTCCACACCTAAGTCCTTTCACTAGGACATCTGCCATGAAAAATCCACGATAGTGACTCTCTACTACCTACAAGAAACGTAAGGTTCTCTCTCACGTCTTTGCATTTTTTCCAACCTTCCATTCGTACCTCTCGGTACTGATTTTCCTATCCCATCTGATTTTTCTCACATCACCAGATTTTCTACCGCGCTTTAATTGCTTTATTTATTGGCTAACCAAATAAATTATGACAAAATGCAATTATATATATTAACAATAATAGGCAATCAACAATCAGCGGCTAAATCTTATGGCAAGTGGCAATCTCCGGCTAAATCTTATGGCAATTAGCAATCATATAAACAATATATGGTAATTAGTGGCCAGTAGCTAAATCTTTAACATAGTCCTACCGCTTCATCTCTCTCGCGACTTATTGGAGCGGCATTTTCCTTGGAGACGCACGAGCCATCTTCTCCATCTCCTCGCCAAGGCCCTCTCATCTCGTTAGGTTGCCGGTGGAGAGGAAGGCCTCAACGTGGCAACCGCCACCACCTGCAACGTTCCGATCCTCGTCGACGCAACATGCTAAAAAGTGTGCGGTCTCATCGACGGTCAGCATCACCACATCGTGGAACCGATGCATCCATGGAATTTTTCTGATTATTTGGTGATGTCTGATGCCACCACCGAATTGCTTGCTCGTGCCTGTATCTCTGTGTGTTTCAATCAAATGATATTCCTCTCACTCTTATCTTCCTATTTGTTTTTCTGTTCGTGTGTGTGTTGCGCTTAATGAAATTTCTATTAGAGGCATGTCTTCATGGACCACTTTAGGGGTTCGCGTCCCAGAGAACTACCACTTTTTTAAAAGTGGCAGAAAACTACCAAAAAAACTTAATCCCATGACTAAAAACTACCAAGTTGACGGAATGGTCATTTTGACCGATTTAACCATGATTCAGACAGCAGGGGCCCATGTTCCAGGCTGGCGGGTGGCCTAACGGCTAACGGCGCGTGTGTGCAGCCGTTAGAGCTGCCGCTCGGTCGCACCTGGTCGGCCCAGGTCAAACCTGGCCGGTCGGCTCTCCGTCCCCCACCCTCTCTCACTCTCCATCGAGCTCCTCCCTAGCCCTAGCCGTCGCCAGCCATGGCGGCTGTGGACGCAAACTCCGACGGCAATTTAGGCATACCCCCGGACATGCTCGGCAGCGCGGCGCAACAGCCTTCTTAGTCTGAATCTCATCCTTCATAGAGGTTGGTTTGGTCGGCACCGACACGACCACCATCGATGACAAGAAGCACATGTCAAGGTCGGTGGAAGCTTCCACGTTCTACGGGCGGCGATAGGTACGTCATCTCACTCCATCTATTAGATTCAGAGATTTTAAATTGTATAAGAAACTAAAAAATAGTTTGACAGAAACTCAATATTGTGCATACTTAGGTTCAATTATCCAGTTTTCAGTTAATAAAGGTTACTCATTAAATAATTTTTAGAATTGATGACCCAAAGTGGGCAATTTGGTTCCATTTCAATGCTAGAGATTCTGTGGTTCGAAATCTGTACCTGTCAGACATATCATATTTGACAATGTTTTCTTTTATTGGGAGTGAGGGCTTTGTGGCTGATGATTATATGTACTATGTATTTGATGAGGAGAAAGGATTAGAAGGTTTAGATCAAATATGTTGTGAAGATGATGTGCAGCAGATGTTGATCCACTCTCATAATGAAAAGATTCCAAACATAAGAGTAGTGGGAGCTCTTGAGGCATGTAATGCAGATGAAAACAGAGACAATTATTTTGATGAACATTGCATTAACACTCAACAAAGTTGCACTAAGGTGGTGGATATAAGCATGGACAGAAAGGAAGAGCTAAAGAAAGGCATGGTGCGGAGAGAAGCTTACCTTAACCATTTTGAAGGTGACACTGATGTGTCTAAATTTGTTTCTGATGATGAAGCTGCAAATTCAGGTTCAGATGGGAACAATGTGGATTTTCAGTGACAGTATTCCTCTAAAGATGAAGCTGCAAAACAAGATATAACAGTGGTACAGAAACTGAAGGTAGTGAGAAAACCTGGTCCAACCAGTAGATCCCACCATGAGGTTGAGAAGAAGGAGAAAGCAGATTGGTTCCCTGAAGCAGATGAAAAATGTTTCCCTGGTGATTATGGCATCAGTGATGAAGAAGATGATCCTGAAGGATCCTATAAACTACCAACTGATAGGAAGAGAAGGAGTAAGAAGTTGAAAGATAGGATATGGTATGATCACAAACTTCAAGGACCAGTAGAACAGTTCTGTAAGGGCTTGTGCTTCACCACTGTGTATGAGTTCAGAGATGCACTTAGGGATTTTCACATTAGGACTTTGAGAAATTTTCATTACCACAGAAATGCCCCAGATAAGATTATTGTTTGGTGCTCAGAGAGAGCTCAGGGATGTGATTTTTATATATGTGCCTCTAAGTTAGCTCATGAAAAAACATTCTCCATCAAGAAGTGTGATATGTTGCACACTTGTGGAGCATGTGCAGAGTCCACAAAGGTTACTACTAAGTGGATGTCAAGGTCAGTACATGCAACATTCAGAGAAGACATTAGATCTCCTGTGGATGCATTAATTAAGAAGGCCAAGACTAAGTTTTCAGTGGATGTATCAAGAAGTGTGGCATATAGGGCAAGGAGGAAGGCTATTGATGTAGTTCAAGGTGACCACAAGAAGCAGTACTTGAGGCTCAGGGATTATCTTCAAGCAGTTCTTGACACAAACCCAGGTAGCAGGTGTATAGTAACAACATTTGAAGATCCAGACAACCCAACACCTACTCCTAGATTCAAGTATATGTTCTACTGTTTAGCAGCTTCAAAGGAATGTTTCCTTAATGGTTGCAGACCATTTATAGGTCTTGATGGATGCTTCATCAAGTTAACCACTGGATAGCAAATTCTTGCAGCCATGGGAAGGGATGGAAACAATAATATTTATCCTATAGCGTTTGGTGTGGTTGACAAGGAAGATGGTGATAGTTGGAATTGGTTTTTAACTCAATTGAGAAGTTGCATTGGCAGTGGCAACAAATTTGGAACATACACTATCATATTTGACAGTCGAAAGGTTGGGAAGAATTTCATTGAGCAATTTAGTTGTTATTACTTTTTGAATTATTTTATTATGTTCAGTTGTACTAATAATCTGTGAATGTACATGGCTTGCTTAAGGCAATAAATGAGGTATTCCCTGATTTACCTCAAAGGTATTGTCTTAGGCACATATATGCAAACTTTCAATTTGTTGGGTTTAGAGGCCAGGAACTAAAGAAGTGTATTGACAAGGCTAGCTACTCCTACACTAAACATGGGCATGAACTAGGGATGGCAGAGCTGAAAGCACGGACTGAGGATGCTTTGAAATGGCTCAAAAAAAATTGAGGTCTCTACTTGGGCTAGGTTTGCTATGGATCATACTTGCAAAACAGATTTAGTTGTGAACAATCTTAGTGAAGTCTTCAACAAGATGATACTGGAAGTTAGGGCCAAACCAATAAGGACAATATTTGAAGGGATTTGGACCAAGCAAATGATCAAGAGGCAACAAACTAGGGAGAAGTTACAGATTAGCAGGTGGACAATCACACCTACCTACTCAGAGATTTTAGAAGAGAACAAGCAGTATGCCACGTATTGCCAGGCTGACAGAGCTAGTCCAACAATTTGGCAAGTTACTATCAAAGAAAAATAGTATTGTGTTGGACATGGAAGGGTATACATGTGACTGCAAGAGATGGAACATGACTGGTGTACCTTGCAGTCATGGCATATCTGTAATGACAAAGCAAAAGTTGCATCATGGGGACTATGTGAATGAGTTTTTCAAGAAGCCACTTTATTTGGAGACATACAAACAAGTTATATACCCTGTTCCTGGTGTAGATTTCTGGCCTAACACAAACACTCCAAACGTTAGAGCTATAAGTGTAAGAAAGCTCAATAAAAGAACTAAGTGGTTGTGCATCCAACTTGCTTGCTCACGAAGACCTAGGGCATTTTGAGGAAGCCCATCATTGGAATATACAAGCCAAGTTCTATATTGTAAAATTCCCACTAGTATATGAAAGTGACAACATAAGAGACTCTCTATCATGAAGATCATGGTGCTACTTTGAAGCACAAGTGTGGTAAAAGGATGGTAACATTGTCCCTTCTCTCTTTTTCTCTCATTTTTTCTCTTTTTTTGGGCCTTCTCTTTTTTATGGCCTTTCTCTTTTTTTCGTCCGGAGTCTCATCCTGACTCGTGGGGGAATCATAGTCTCCATCATCCTTTCCTCACATGGGACAATGCTCTAATAATGATGATCATCACACTTTTATTTACTTACAACTCGAAAAATTACAACTCGATACTTAGAACAAAATATGACTCTATGTGAATGCCTCCGGCGGTGTACCGGGATGTGCAATGACTCATGAGTGACATGTATGAAAGAATTATAAAGGTGGCTTTGCCACAAATACGATGTCAAATACATGATCATGCAGAGCAATATGACAATGATGAAGCGTGTCATAACAAAGGGAACGGTGGTAAGTTGCATGGCAATATATCTCGGAATGACTATGGAAATGCCATAATAGGTAGGTATGGTGGCTGTTTTGAGGAAGGTATATGATGGGTTTACGGTACCGGCGAAAGTTGCGCGGTACTAGAGAGGCTATTAATGGTGGAAGGGTGAGAGTGCGTATAATCCATGGACTCAACATTAGTCATAAAGAACTCACATACTTATTGAAAAAATCTATTAGTTATCGAAACAAAGTACTACACGCATGCTCCTAGGGGTATAGATTGGTAGGAAAAGACCATCGCTCGTCCCCGACCGCCACTCATAAGGAAGACAATCAATAAATAAATCATGCTCCGACTTCTTCACATAACGGTTCACCATACGTGCATGCTATGGGAATCACAAACTTTAACACAAGTATTTCTCAAATTCACAACTACTCAACTATCATGACTCTAATATTACCATCTTCATATCTCAAAACAATCATCAAGTATCAAACTTCTCATAGTATTCAATGCACTTTTTATGATAGTTTTTATTATACCCATCTTGAATGCCTATCATATTAGGACTAATTTTATAGCCAAAGCAAATTACCATGCTGTTCTAGAGGACTCTAAAAATGATATAAGTGAAGCATGAGAGATCAATAATTTCTATAAAAGAAAACCACCACCGTGCTCTGAAAATATATAAGTGAAGCACTAGAGCAAAATTATCTAGCTCAAAAGATATAAGTGAAGCACAAAGAGTATTCTAATAAATTCTAATTCATGTGTGTCTCTCCAAAATGTGTGTATAGCAAGGACGATTGTGGTAAACTAAAAAAAGACTCAAATCATACAAGACGCTCCAAGCAAAACACATATCATGTGGTGAATAAAAATATAGCATCAAGTAAAGTTACCAATGGACGAAGACGAAAGAGGGGATGCCTTTCGGGGCATCCCCAAGCTTAGGCTTTTGGTTGTCCTTGAATTTTACCTTGGGGTGCCTTGGGAATCCCCAAGCTTAGGCTCTTTCCACTCCTTATTCCATAATCCATCAAATCTTTACCCAAAACTTGGAAACTTCACAACACAATACTCAACAGAAAATCTCATGAGCTCCGTTAGTATAAGAAAACAAACCACCACTTAAGGTACTATAATGAACTCATTCTTTATTTATATTGGTGTTAAACCTACTTTATTCCAACTTCTCTATGGTTCATCCCCCCAGATACTAGCCATAGATTCATCAAAATAAGCAAATAACACACGAAAAACAGAATCTGTCAAAAACAGAACAGTCGGTAGTAATCTGTATGTTTAGAATACTTCTGTAACCCCAAAAACTCTGAAATAAATTAGTGGACGTGAGGAATTTGTCTATTAATCATATTCAAAAATAATCAACCTAATCTCACTCTCCAGTAAAAAAATGGCAGCAAATCTTGTGACCGCTAAAGTTTTTGTTTTTTACAGCAAGATCGCAAAAACTCCCCCCAAGTCTTTCCAAAGGTTCTACTTGGAACATACACTAATAAAAGCATAAAACCACATCTAAACAGAAGCTAGATTAATTATTTATTACTAAACAGAAACAAAAATAAAATTGGGTTGCCTCCCAACAAGCGCTACCGTTTAACGCCCCTAGCTAGGCATTGATAATTTCAATGATGCTCACATGAAAGACAAGAATTGAAGCACAAGGAGCATCACGAAACACGTGAAAAACACATGTAAGTCTAACATACTTCCTATGCATAGGCATCATATAGGCAAACAAATTATCATAGCAAGCATAAACTAGCATATGCAAGGAAGCGGAAAGAAACAATAGCAATCTCAACATAACGAGAGGTAATTTAGTAAGATGAAAATTTCTACAATCATATTTTCCTCTCTCGTAATAATTACATGTGGTATCATAAGCAAATTCGACAAAATAGGTATCACATAAAATATGTTCAACACGATCCACATGTATGCAAAGTTGACACTCTTCCAAAATAGTGGGATTAACATTAATTAAAGTCATGACCTCTCCAAACCCACTTTTATCAAAAATTTCATAAGATTGATCATTCTCCAAATATGTGGGATCTAAAGTTGACACTCTTCCAAACCCACTTTCAATAATATTGCAAACACTATTATCAATCTCATATTCATCATGGGGCTTAAATAAATTTTCAAGATCATAAGAAGAATCACCCCAATCATGAGCATTGCAACAAGTAGTAGACATAGCAAAAATAGCATCCCCAAGCTTAGGGTTACATATTATTAGCACAATTGACATCAATAGAATTTATATTAAAAACATTGCAATCTTGCTTTTGATTCAAGGAACTATCAAGTATGGTTGCAATAGCAATAATCTTGTGTTTAACATAAGGAACTATAGCAAATTCATCTCCATAAATATTGGCATCATGGCTATAAGAATAGCAAGCATCATGTTCATCAAGGAATATTTCAATCAAATCATCGGAAACATAATTATCTATAGATTCGTGCATATCATTATTTTCTTCTAAAGCAATGGTCATTCTCTCAATAAATTCCTTAACATAGGCATTGTGAGCATAGTTTTCATAGCAATATTTAAGTATGTCGGAATTTTCAGACTTGTAGAGAGTAATATCATACTTTTCAATCAAAGAAGCAACTTCATGAGCACCATTAAAAATGACAAATTCTTCAATTTGTTCGATATCATAGTAACTATAAATACCCTTTCCATAAGAAGATAAGATTTCATTATCATTAAACTCACATAGGTAAGGAAGGTGCATTTTAGGGTTCTTAGAGCAACAACTAAAGTCATAAATTTCACAAAGATTCCAAGCATAGCATAGCAAAATATTTATTTGATACCATAATAGCTTCCCCTTTTCAGACAAACGATGACGCACAAATGAGCATGCTCATCTAAAGATTTCCCATCAACTAGTCTAGTTGGGGTTTCAACACGAGCGCATAAGGATCGAAGATGATCCAAGTAGAACACTTTAAGTGGATCCATATCAATAGATTTTTTAGCAAGCAAAGATGCAAGAAAATAGAAGGCACATGGTAACACGAGCAAACAGAAGGACGAATGGAAGAGGGGCGAAGAAAAGGAAAATGTGAAGTAGGGGAGAGGAAAACGAGAGGCAAATGGCAAATAATGTAATGCGAGGGGTAAGAGTTTGTGATGGGTACTTGGTATGTCTTGACTTAATGCAACCTCCCCGGCAACGGCGCCAGAAATCCTCCTTGCTACCTCTTGAGCACTGCGTTGGTTTTCCCTTGAAGAGGAAAGGGTGATGCAGCAAAGTTGCGTAAGTATTTCCCTCAGTTTTTGAGAACCAAGGTATCAATCCAGTAGGAGACTATACGCAAGTCGCCTCGCACCTACACAAAAAAATAAGAACCTTGCAACCAACGTGATAAAGGGGTTGTTAATCCCTTCACGACCACTTGCAAAAGTGAGGTCTGATAGAGATAATAAGATAAATATTTTTGGTAGTTTTATGATATAGATTGAAAGTAAAGATTGCAAAGTAAAATAGATTGGAAACTTATATGATGGAAAATAGACCTGGGGCCATAGGTTTCACTGTAGGGTAACGCAGTAGAAAACAAAAAAATTCGGACCTACGCACCAGCCCAGGACCACTATGGAGACTGCATACATGGTTTGATCTTTTTCATTACCGACTCGTAGCGCAGTGAAAGTAGAGTCGATGACGAACAGCGGTGCAGATCCCCGCAGCTAGGATTTACAACCTCCCAACCGCGAGGATGTATACCCTCATCCACCCCACGGACAGCCCTCCATGAGGCGGTCGGACAGTCCCTCGGACGGTGTCGCGGACAGCCCTTTGGGAGGACCCTCAAAACTCAGACGGTCACTCGGACAGCCCTTCAGGGGGACTCACAGAACTTGGACCGTCACTTGGACAGCCCTTTGGGAGGCACTCTCAAAACAGCCCCTCGGGAAAAAGGATCGAAACTACGACCTCTCTACGGGGTTGCACACATACAGTGTCATCTATCTGGCAGGGCTTCGCCGTCCAGAACTAGTTCCTGCCAGAACCCAGACAGCCTTCTGGCTCTACGAAACTATTTCGCTGGGAGGGAGAGAGAGAGAGAGCCAGATCATGCATGGCATTTGTATGAGAGTAAGGAGTGAGTGTGGAGAGTTCCTCTCCACCTCTATTTATAGGAAACCCCAAGGGGTAGGGGGAAACATGAAAAACCCAAAATGCCCACACTTTATGTCACACATAAAAGGGCAAGGGCATAAAGGGATGACAAGTGGAGCTCCATGGAGGAGCTGCACCCTCCAACGTCCCACCTTCATGGGGCCCCCCAAAGCTGGTTCCTTGATCCCCAAGTCCTTCTAGACGCCTTTTGGGAAAAGCCCCAAAAGGTGGCTTTCCATAAATATCCTAAACAGCACTTTCACTATTCACGACGATATTTTTCGGCGTCCGTTCGAACTGAAAATATTTATGTGGGCTTAGAACATTTCTAGTACCCACTAAAATAATTTTCAACGCTGTCGGTGTACTAGAGTAGGGGTACCCTATTACCCCGAACTCGTGCACGGGCAGTTGCAGCGCCCCGCGGCAAGGCTTGCCGGGTGACCGCCAGGACCCTCCGTGGTTCCCTTGAAGACCATTCAAGAACAAAGTACTCAAACCAAGGCCCCGGCAAGAGGAGCATGCCGGGAAGGCCCACCAAGGCCCCGGCAAGAGGAGCTTGCCGGGAAGAGACAAGACCCCGGCAAGAGGAGCTTGCCGGGAAGGCCACTCAAGGCATACCAAGAAAGCTTGCCGCGACACGACCTGCGTCCCGGCAAGATCCGGCGAGCGACAAGCTTCCGGACACGACAAGACGACAGCCGCGGCAAGGAGCTTGCCGCGGGAAACCCCCACTTCGTGCCCGCGCTCCAGCTCACCTGCTAACGTGTCGCTCTGGGACTCTCCCAAGCACACGTGGCGGGAGGCCGTGCAGCTAGGGGTACGTGGTGGCAAGCAGAGATGAAGAGAAGCCCATCGTGGAAAACGGTGGCACTCCTAACAGTCACTTTTTGCACTGTTTAGGAGACTCAGACAGGCATTTAATGCCCTTGTCCCCTGCCGTCAGAGTTAGGTAGGGTGCACTGTATCCACAATAGCGGTAGCTGCACCTACCGCATCCTTTTCCATTTTTACCCTTCTTGTCTACGTTGCCCCCTGTCGGTGACCCCTTGAGAGTATAAAAGGAGGCCCAAGCGCAACGTAGAGGGGTTCCGGGGGCCGGGAGTTCAGAGGCTCGGCCAGTTCGGCTCGTTGAACACCAGGAACACTCCCACACTCAGTCTGGCAGCGTCCATCGCTCCTGAGCAAGAATCCAATATACACTAAGAAGCAGCAGTAGGGTTTTACGCATCCGTGCGGCCCGAAGCTGGGTAAAATCGCCTCACGTGCACTGCCTCGATCCGTTCTTTGTGCGCTCTCCGCCCCCACCAAACCGAAAGGGGCCCTGTCCCCATAGGTGTTGGCGGGAATCAGCATCGCCCCCGACATCTCTGGCGCGCCAGGTAGGGGGCGTCGAGATCGTGCGAACCTGATCCGGCGTGCACGCAAGCTAAATCTTCATCGTCATGGCTCCCAAGGAGCGGGCAAGCAAAAGAACGACGCTAGTGCAGCGACGGGAAAAGCTAAGTCATGCAAAACTTTAGATATTTCCTTACTATATAAGGTTATCCGCCTCAGAGATCTTGTTCTTTGTACGGAAAACCTGTGCGCGGAGGAATCAACTCGTAGCTAGTCGCGCCCTTACTTTGTTTCGAGTCCGCTCAACAACTTAAGTGAGCTGCTAGCGCCCTTACTTTGCTTCGAGTCCGCTCAGCAACTTAAGTGAGCCGCTAGCGCCCTTACTTTGTTTTCGAGTCCGCTCAACAACTTAAGCGAGCTGTAACTAGTTGCGACAAGATTGCTTGTCGGTAGCAACCCCGCCAGCAGGCTGCTGAAGTTCCGCACTCGGCGCTCGCGGCAAGGGTGCCTGCACCGGAAAGTTTCCCTAGAAAGCGTAGGGTGGACGTACAAAGAGGGGTTGAACAGGAAGATAGCATCCGCTATTTATTTGAGATTTCTGCATAGACCTGTGTGCCGAGGAGCCTTCTCGGGGCTAGTTGCGCTCCATGTTGCCTCGAGTCTGCTCGGCAACTTGTGCGGTTGCGCTAGAACCAAGAAGGTAAACCTTTCCGGGAGGCGTTGTTCCCGAATAGCCGCTAAGGGCCCGTTCCCTCAAGCGCTACTGGCTGGATCGTATGCACCGGAAAGCATTCCAGCAGGCATAGGGAATATGCAGCAAAAGTCGAAATTTGTGAGCAAGTTGAGTGCACTTCGGATGCTAATCACTTGCTATGTTTGAACGCAGTTATGGCCCGGGGGCTGGCAACGCCCTTAGGGCCAATATCTTCGGCGTCAAGAACGACGAAGTTCTTCGCCATAAGCCTTTCCGGCAACGACCTTGCCGGGAGCCGGCGTCAAGAACAACGAAGTTCTTCGCCATAAGCCTTTCCAGCAACGATCTTACCGGAAGCCGGCGTCAAGAACGACGACGCTCTTCGCCATAAGCCTTTCCGGCAATGATCCTGCCGGGAGCCGGTGTCAAGAGCGACGAAGTTCTTCGCCCTAAGCCTTTCCGGCAACGATCTTGCCGGAAGCCGGCGTCAAGAACGACGACGCTCTTCGCCATAAGCCTTTCCGGCAATGATCCTGCCGGGAGCCAGTGTCAAGAGCGACGAAGTTCTTCGCCCTAAGCCTTCCTGGCAATCAGCTTGCCAGAAGCCGGCATCGAGAACGTCAAAGTTCTCTGCTGAAGATAAAAGCCTTCCTGGCAACGAGCTTGCCAGAAGCCGGCATCGAGAACGTCAAAGTTCTCTGCTGAAGATAAAAAGCCTTCCTGGCAACGAGCTTGCCGGAAGCCGGCATCAAGAACGTCAAAGTTCTCTCCTGAAGATAAAAGCCTTCCTGGCAACGAGCTTGCCGGAAGCCGGCATCGAGAACGTCAAAGTTCTCCGCTGAAGATAAAAGCCTTCCTGGCAACGAGCTTGCTGGAAGCCGGCATCAAGAA
>NC_041380.1:532937929-532938314 GCF_002162155.2 Triticum dicoccoides | reverse complement strand
GACGAAGTTCTTCGCCATAAGCCTTTCCGGCAACAATCTTGCCGGGAGCCGGCGTCAAGAACAACGAAGTTCTTCGCCAAAAGCCTTCCTGGCGACCAGCTTGCCGGAAGCCGGCATAGAGAACGTCAAAGTTCTCTGCTGAAGTTAAAAGCCTTCCTGGCAACGAGCTTGCCGGAAGCCGGCATCGAGAACGTCAAAGTTCTCTGCTGAAGATAAAAGCCTTCCTGGCAACGAGCTTGCTGGAAGCCGGCATCAAGAACGTCAAAGTTCTCTGCTGAAGATAAAAGCCTTCCTGGCAACGAGCTTGCCGGAAGCCGGCATTGAGAACGTCAAAGTTCTCTGCTGAAGATAAAAGCCTTCCTGGCAACGAGCTTGCCGGAAGCCA
>NC_041380.1:532888795-532937919 GCF_002162155.2 Triticum dicoccoides | reverse complement strand
CCGGAAGCCGGCATCGAGAACGTCAAAGTTCTCTGCTGAAGATAAAAGCCTTCCTGGCAACGAGCTTGCCGGAAGCCGGCATCGAGAACGTCAAAGTTCTCTGCTGAAGATAAAAGCCTTCCTGGCAACGAGCTTGCCGGAAGCCGGCATCGAGAACGTCAAAGTTCTCTGCTGAAGATAAAAGCCTTCTTGGCAACGAGCTTGCCTGAAGCCAGCATCAAGAACGTCAAAGTTCTCTGCTGACGATAAAAGCCTTCCTGGCAACCAGCTTGCCGGAAGCCGGCATCGAGAACGTCAAAGTTCTCTGCTGAGGATAAAAGCCTTCCCGGCAAGCCAGTATCGCTGGGGGCTGTGAGTGCCAAGAATTGTCCACGGCAAACCAGAGTTGCCGGGGGCTGCACTATCAGATAAGTCTTTCGTCCCTCATCATGCATCCTCTTATGGACTGGGGAATGCGAAACCGCGTTTCTTCCCGGAAACTGCCGTGCTCCCTCGACTCTAGGCCCTGGGGCTCGTTCTTGGGGCCAAGTTTGGTCGTAGTCGTGGCAGCAAAGGGATGAAATAAGGAGACCGCACCCACCTCGTTCCTGCCTCCATCAAAAGCGTGAGAAAGGTTGAGCAACGTGGGAAGGCGGCAGGGTCTGTTGCCGGGGGATGAAATGTCTGTCCGAGGGATACCAAGGATTCGCTCCTTGGCATGGGTTTAGCTCACAAGACAAATAACCCGGCAAGCATCCCCTTTCATTAAAAAAACATCCCACTCAGGTACAGTCCATAGAGGATGAAAAACATGAAAGATAGGATTACAAGTTCTAGATACAGCTAAGGCCCGAAGGCTTACAAACTAAAAAGATAAGATGCCCGTAATCCCTTTCCTGTCCCCCTTTTCAGGAGGCAGGTCAAGGAGGCGAAAAGGGCAAAAGGAGTGCATAGGCAAGCTACGGGTGCCAGAAGACACCAAGGGAACATCCCGGGGGCCGTCCGAAGGCTGGACGGCGACGGCGGCGCCGGAAGCGGGGCTCGAAGACGGGGCGACAGGGCGTCACCATGCTGTCGAGGGCACCACGCCCTCGTACTCCGGCTTGATGGCCTTGTCGCCTGCCCTCTTCCCCTTCCGCAGCCTCCCTACGCCAGCCGCCCAAGGAGACGACCCCGGGGAGTTCAAGAAGCCGGCGACGCAGATGATGGAGTCGCCGGTGCCGCGCAAGGCGGCGCCCGACGCCTAGTCGGACCCACTACCCCGCCGCCCGCTACCCTCGTCGTCGCTGTCGCTCCCCTCCTCGTCGCTCTCGCTCGAGGAGGAGCCTTCGTCGTCGGAGGAGCTGTCCACGCAGCACTTCGCCCGAGTGCCGAAGCACCCGAAGGCCTTGACAGAGAGGAGAACGCCCTCCATCAACTTAAAATGGAGGGTAAACCCCTCCGTCAAGATGTGGATGCGGGCGAACATCTTCCACCCTCGATCAAGATACATCACATTAGGGGCTGGGAATGCAATGCGGACTCGCGTGCCGCTGATCCCACAGCCCCTCATGTGCAGTCTCAGCGTCTCGGGCGGCTCCACTTCCATCGCACGCGCAAACGGAGCTGGAAGCCGGAGGCGACGACGAGGCGCCCGGCGCAGCCTGACGAAGAACTCGCAAGGATCGTCCCCTATATGGACCACCGTGGGGGGAGAAGCCGCCGGCGGAGGTGAAGCTGACGCGCCGCCCCGTCCGCCTCTTCCCCGAGCGCCTCGACCTCGTCCTCAACCTCGTCCGCGACCTCGCCCCTCCCTCTTCCCCTCATGGCTCGCTCTGCCACCACAGGCGCGGAAGAGGGAGAGATGCGCTGTCGGGCGGCGACCCTCGCCGCCACCGATGAAGGGCCTGGGTTCCCTTTCTCCATGGCAGATGAGAGAAAGGGGAGCAGAAGCTGAAGAAAAGAGAAGATGAGAGAGTGTGGGTTTCTGTGCTCCCATCCCGCTCCTTATAAAGGAGCGAGGTGGGGGCTCGGCCGCCCCGCTCAGTGAATCAAGGCACGAGAAGGGCAGGGAGTCGGGGCCAACTCGCTCGCGACGGCCCAGTTTCCCACTCCACCGTCCGTGACCCCAAAGCGCATGGGAGCCGCGTGGCGGGGATGCAGAACTGAGGCGACAGATGAGGCGGCCTCGCTCCGCCCCGTGAACGCAGGGAGTGGACGTCCCGAAAACCGCGCACCGGCCCCGTCCAGTAAATGCACCACGCCCTCACACCTACCTCCGTTTAAGGAGGAGGGCGTGAACCGTCTCCATCATCGTGGCCTGACGCATGCTCGGGGGGCTTAGCCCCACGCACGCCTCCCACGATCTCTCCCACGACGCCGCGTTTGACGCGTGCCGTTCTAGGCGTGCGCGGTGGGAGCGGAGTTAGATTCGGCGTGACCTAGGCCGCGCGTGCCCGTGCACTGTTTTGGGCCTGGCCCAATAGCGCTCGGCATTGTGTATGGCCCAGGCCCGGGGGCTCCTGTCGGTGTACTAGAGTAGGGGTACCCTATTACCCCGAACTCGTGCACGGGCAGTTGCAGCGCCCCGCGGCAAGGCTTGCCGGGTGACCGCCAGGACCCTCCGTGGTTCCCTTGAAGACCATTCAAGAACAAAGTACTCAAACCAAGGCCCCGGCAAGAGGAGCTTGCCGGGAAGGCCAACCAAGGCCCCGGCAAGAGGAGCTTGCCGGGAAGAGACAAGACCCCGGCAAGAGGAGCTTGCCGGGAAGGCCACTCAAGGCATACCAAGAAAGCTTGCCGCGACACGACCTGCGTCCCGGCAAGATCCGGCGAGCGACAAGCTTCCGGACGCGACAAGACGACAGCCGCGACAAGGAGCTTTCCGCGGGAAACCCCCACTTCGTGCCCGCGCTCCAGCTCACCTGCTAACGTGTCGCTCTGGGACTCTCCCAAGCACACGTGGCGGGAGGCCGTGCAGCTAGGGGTACGTGGTGGCAAGCAGAGATGAAGAGAAGCCCATCGTGGCAAACGGTGGCACTCCTAACAGTCACTTTTTGCACTGTTTAGGAGACTCAGACAGGCATTTAATGCCCTTGTCCCCTGCCGTCAGAGTTAGGTAGGGTGCACTGTATCTACAGTAGCGGTAGCTGCACCTACCACATCCTTTTCCATTTTTACCCTTCTTGTCTACGTTGCCCCCTGTCGGTGACCCCTTGAGAGTATAAAAGGAGGCCCAAGCGCAACGTAGAGGGGTTCCGGGGGCCGGGAGTTCAGAGGCTCGGCCAGTTCGGCTCGTTGAACACCAGGAACACTCCCATGCTCAGCCTGGCAGCGTCCATCGCTCCTGAGCAAGAATCCAATATACACTAACAAGCAGCAGTAGGGTTTTACGCATCCGTGCGGCCCGAAGCTGGGTAAAATCGCCTCGCGTGCACTGCCTCGATCCGCTCTTTGTGCGCTCTCCGCCCCCCACCGAACCGAAAGGGGCCCTGTCCCCATAGGTGTTGGCGGGAATCAGCATCGCCCCCGACAAACGCGTTCTAAAACAATTCCGGATTAGTGATTTTCATCTGCGAAAAGCATCTGAAGTGGTTCCGGCAGCTCCGGAGCAATTCCAGCTTTTATCCTAGAAAATTCCAGAAAGTTTCCAGAATGATTCTGGCACCCTCGAAGAATTATCAGGCATGTGCCGAAACCAATTTGACTTAATAGTATATCCCGAAACAACTTTTCGGTTTCACCGAAACTCATCCGATGACCTCTTTTTGCGGAACTTTTCCGTCGTCCGAAACTTTTCGGAGTCCGAAATTTTTTTGGTGATTTCTCTCAGACTCCCTGTCTAGTATTCAGCAGATAGGTGACCCTTAAGCGTGTGACCCTATAGGTTCGATGAGTATAGACATGACCCGAAACCCCTTTCGATCAATGATCAACATCGGAGCCGTGGACACCCATATTGACCCCTATACCCACACAAATGAATATTCGAGCGAACCTCCAGTTGCCATGTGCTATTCCTGTTGCTTCGTGATATGTTACAAATACCCAGGGTGAGACATGTTGGCATCCCCGTGGACCAACAACTTGTCCACTATGCTAGTTACCTCGTTACCGGTATTGTTCTCTTTTCTCGTTCCCATGTTCCGGCATCCCCGTGATCAAATCACAAAGTGTCTGGCCAGACGATGATGGATACCATAACACCGAGAGGGCCCAGAGATATCTCTCCATCATCGGAGGAGCAAATCCCAATCTTGAGCTATCAAGTTACTTGACATACTTTTCCATGAACCCTTAAGCCGCCGCAATAGCCACCCATTTACGGATGACGTTTAACAAACCCCAAAGTTCATGAAGCAAGCATGAAGAAACTCGATACTCTCATGGTATAAGGAATCATGCAAACGTTAACCATCTCTGTGTTATGTACCATTAACTTGTGACGAATGAATCTCATAGCATAACATCAATCCGGGTCGATTCAACACAAATGTTCTCTTAACATTGTGCCCTCAAAGTTGATGGCATAGACATGCCCATGATCAGGAAAACAGAACCATCATGCAACACTTGAGCTAGTCTTAGAGGCCAGACTAAGAATACTTCTTACCGTTTATTATTCCACACGTGCATATGAGTCTTCCTCCGAGCCTTGTGTTATTGCAGACTCGAGAACCATAGCAGTTATAGCATGGAACATAAACATAATTATGAACTTGGAGATAAATAATATCATTTATTATTGACTCTAGGGCATATCTCCTACAGACTCCCACTTGCACTAGAGTCAATAATCTAGTTAATGCTAATGCACTTTACACCTATGGCATACTGGTGTAAAAAATGCTTCACATGTGGTATAGCCTGATGTCCATCGGATCTGACAACTTCAGCTCCATGTGTATCTCTGCATATCCTCGCGTTTTCACGCTTTCACAAAATTCATATTTTATGCGGACTTGGCTTTGTACATATGTGAATCATTGGTTGAAACCTGATTCTCAGACTGAGTTATGGAGCAACTATCTGCAATAGTGTCCCATTGACCAAAGCCTTCTTGGAACCATACTAAGTTCATGAATGAACTATATGATTCAACATCTTTGTCTTTATCGCTTCTAAAGCGGCAACATACTTCGCCTATGTTGTAGAATTCACCACAGTAACTTGTTTGGAACAATTTCCAACTAGCTGCACCACCATATTGTGCGTTACACAAAACCCTCAACTTAAATTGAAAATCGCATGTTGAAATGATGAAGATTGTATCGATGTAACCTTTTACAACGAACACTTCATGACTCCACTTGCGAGAAAACATGTCATCAGTGCTACTTTAGTACTCAATGATCCTTTTTTCACTGTTGTCCCATGATCAGTACTTTTGATCACTTTGGTATCTATACTCGTAACAGCTTGGGAGTACTGGACATATCTGATTGTTTTACATACCATGGAATACATGATTAATCTAAACACATGAGTGTGTGGAATCTCCATCATGTATTTTGCTCATCCGTGTTTTGGGACATCGATTCTTGCAAAAACTCTTTCCATGCGACTTTGGCAAGAATCACTCCTTGTCGTTCTTAGTGCTAAATGGTTTTAGCATCATGTCAATATGTATTTTTGCTCAGCCCTATTAGGTAAATCTATCTCCATAGATCATTATGCCTAATATCAAGGCTATTTAGCCCAAGCACTTCATCGAAAAACTATTTTCAAATGAAGTCTATTGGGGTTATTATTATCAGCTAAGACCCGCCCAGGAGGGGCCGAGTCAGCCTTAATGGCGGGTTACATAAGAAGCCTAATATACAGTCAAGATGATAGTTTATTAGTATATATAGAAAGCCCAAAGGTCTCGGGCCGGCTTAAAAGCCCGTTATTGTAAACCGCCATAGGAATGGAAAGACTTGTAAAGAAAGGCATGTAGAGGAAGTCACCGAGCCGGACACGATTATAAGCCGGTCGGGACTCTGTAAGCCATCGGGCGTCAACCCGAGTATATAAGGGGACGACCCGGTGGCGGTTTAGGGCAAGAAACAACAAGTCGATAACCAAGCCGGCGAGTTAAGCCTCTTGGTGATCGAAACCTCAGCAATACCAAACCCAACTAGATGTAGGCTTTTACCTTCATCTTAAGGGGCCAAACTAGTATAAAACTCTCTCGTGTCCCTTGTACCGATTAACCTCTTTAAGCTTCCTAGTGCGATGGCCCTACGACTAAGTCCTTGCTCTAGGACTTCTGCCGTGACAATTCCACGACAGTTGGCACCCACCCTGGGGCCAGCGCACGGTGGATTTGAGTTCTTAAAGGGCAACTTCGAAGGGCTCAAGGGATACGCTATGGGCCGGATGACCAAGAGTCGTTGCGGCAAGATCTACATCAACGACGAAGGTTGGGGCCCCGAGGCCGGCTCAATCGAGTACGGGTACCGGGTCCCCTTCGGCGGAATCCACGTCTTCATTGGTCGGATCGGCGAGTCAGAGCCTGAGCCGGATGTCCACACCGACCTCATCGAAATGGCTCGGCGCGCCGGGTCCACCCGTGTTCAATCTGCCGTGAAGCATGCCTTCGTAGGCTGCATCCATGGCGGTGAATACTCCAAAGGATCAATGGAAGGCGGGGAGACGGCCATCTGCTCTGATACGGCATCATCAATAGGTGAGATGGACTTGTTGTACCAACTGCAAGATGGCTTGCTCGGGGGCTGTTCCGATGGCAGCAATATTCCGGACCCCCTTGAGCCGCCAAATTGGGCCGGAGTCTTCATGGCAGGGATGCAGCCCGGGAAGAATTCCACCGCAACGACAGCAGCCGCCATCGCGTCAGCAGCTGCCGGGTCAGGAGACCCCGTGCGCCCCCCAGCTCAGATTCTCATGGACCTCATGGATAAACTGACGGCTCTACTAACCGCTGCGGTAGAGCCAGCAGATAAAGCCCAGCATGATGCAGAGGTGGCACGCGTGCGGGAGGATATGGTGCAAGCTAAGGAAAATTTGGCTGCGGAGGAAACCCGGATGGCAGCAGAACGAGCAGCTTTGGATTCTCGTGCTCAGCAGCTTCAAGCAGAAACCTTCCGGCTCTCCGTGGATCTCAATGCGTCAAACGAAATCATGAGGAGGAGGCGTCAGAAAACTCAGTTGCGTCTACCTCTAACACTGGATCCAAGGAATCTGTTCCATACACCCGGAGCTGGAGGGAGCAACCCGCCGGAGGTAAATCGGGTCGAGACGCCCGGAGCACCAGTTCAGCCATGCCCCATGGAGCTGCTGCGCAGGAATACAGCTCCTCCTCGTTATATATCAACACCCCCGGGTCACTTCTCCAACCCCATGGAGAACCTCATTGCGGCATCGGCTCGATTGGCAGCTCTCCCGATGGAAGGTGACTCGCCAGCAGCAATTGAAACCCGGAGGGTAAGAGAACTACTTCAGACAGCTTTGGCCCAACAGGATGCATACTCCTACAGCCGAAACAGGATTCATTCAACTCCTCACCCAAGCCGGAACCCGAGTTACAGTAGGCGCATGGAATCTGCAGAAATGTCAAGTAATGCTCAACATCACAACCGGCCACATAGGTATGAGCCGGTGTGGGCTGGAGCTCTTAATTTGGCGGATCAGGAGAGGATTCGTCAAGAGGCGGAACGGGCGGCTCAGATAGTAGCAGAGCAGGCAGCTCACCAAACCTTTCCGGCTTATCCAGCGACCTTGGTTGAGGTAGGGGTGGCTACAAGAACCGGAGGCGTACCTTGCCTAGTCCCAGCCATACGCAATGAGTGGTTGCCCGAGGATTTCAAGGGACCTCGTAAGGTGCCTAACTACACGGCTGACTTACAGCCGGGGGCTTGGATTGAGAGCTATGAGATGGCTATGGAGCTATTGGAGGTTAGTGATGCTGCAATGGCCAAGTATTTTACCATGATGTTGGATGGAACGGCTCGGACTTGGTTGAAAGGATTACCACCCAACTCCATCGGCTCATGGGCAGAGTTAAAGGCACGGTTCATCCAGAACTTTAAAGACACATGTAAACAACCAATGTCGATTGTGGATCTGACCAATTGCAAGCAAGAGGATGGAGAGTCTACAACCCATTGGGTGCGCCGGGTCAAAGAGATAATACATTCCTCTGATAAGATGGATGCCGGCTCAGTAGTTTTGATGTTGGAGAAGAATTGCCATTTTGAGCCTCTGAAACAGAAGTTGAGGCGGCTTAAACGTGACTGTAATGACATGGGAACGTTGATGGCGGCTCTTGTCAAGTATGCCGATTCTGACACCACCAAAGACCCGGCATCTGATGAAGAAAAAACTACGAAGGGAAAGAAGAACGGCAAAGGTCACCAGCATAATCCGGCAAATCAAGGAGGTAATAAGCGTAAGGCTGATGAGTTTGTTGCTAATACTAATGCGCGGGGTGGTAATCAGCGGTGCAAGGACAGACAACCCCCTCGATCAGGCGGGTCAGGCCCCACCCTTGAGCAGTTGTTGAATGAACCTTGTCCAAAACACGGCACCCGAGAGAAGCCAGCCACCCACTTGTGGAAGGATTGCACGATCATGAAGGCGTTTAAAAATTCAAATGCATTCGATGGGGGTCACGGCCCGGGTGGCAGCCCAGGTGGAGGCGGCTTTCAGGGCCCGGGCGCCGGTTCAAGCGGAGGAGCTTTTCATGGTCAGGGACATCCCGGTTACCAGGGAGGATATAATCAACAACACAACCAAGGGAATCAACAGCAGCAACAATCCGGCTATCAAAGCAACCCAAAGCAGTTGAGTAGCGGACAGTATCATGTCTTTACTACCAGTTTATGTAACAGAGACCAGAAACTCCACAAGAGGGCCGTCAATGCCGTTGAACCGGCAATCCCACGTTATCTACGTTGGTCGGAGCAGCCTATTTGTGTGGAGTAGAGAGGATAACCCGCCCCGGGTTGATAATCCAGGTCACTTGGCTTTGGTAGTGGCACCTCAGGTTGGTGGGTACAAGTTTACTAAGGTACTCATGGATGGAGGCAGCAGCATCAACATCCTTTACTATGAGACGTTCCGCCGGATGGGATTGACGGATAAAAATCTTAAACAATCCAACACTGTTTTTCATGGTGTAGTACCCGGTAAGTCGGCATACCCAGTTGGTAAGATCGAGCTGGAGGTAGCCTTTGGAGATGAGTATGACTCCAGGGCAGAAAAATTAACCTTTGAAGTGGTTAAGATCAAAAGCCCATATCATGCTCTGTTTGGGCGACCGGCTTATGCAAAGTTCATGGCTCGGCCGTGTTACATGTATTTACAGCTCAAGATGTCGGGTCACAAGGGCACCATTACACTCCATGGGAGCTGGAAGATTGCTATGGAATGTGAAGAGGGGGATGCTGCCTATGCTGAATCTGTCTGTGCAACAGAGGAGTTAAAATTCTACAAGGATCATGTTGACCCGGCGGACATGATGTCATTAAAGAAACCAACTACAGAGCATGAGCCGGAGTTAAAGTTCAAATCGACGGGTGACACTAAGATGGTTGACTTTGTGCCTGGCGATTCATCCAAACAGTTCATCATTAGCGCAAACTTGGATCCGAAATAGGAAAGCGCGCTCATCGAGTTCATCCTGAGAACCAGGACATCTTTGCATGGAAACCTTCAGACATGCTGGGTGTCCCGAGGGAACTCGCTGAGCACACTCTTAATATCGACCCAAAGTTTAAACCTGTCAAACAGTTTCTTCGCCAGTTCAATGAAGAAAGGCGCAAGGCCATTGGAGAAGAGGTTCCCGGCTCTTGGCGGCCGGGTTCATTGTGGAGGTCTTTCACCCAGAATGGTTAGCTAACCCGGTGCTCGTGCTAAAAAAGAATGGCACTTGGCATATGTGTGTGGATTACACAGATTTAAACAAGGCCTGTCCGGCTGATCCTTTTGCTCTTCCCCATATTGATCAAATCATTGATGCTACGGCGGGTTGCGCACGGTTGAGTTTCTTAGATGCTTACTCCGGGTACCATCAGATTAAGATGGCAATCAAGGATCAAGAGAAGACGACATTTATAACTCCTTTTGGGGCTTTCTGCTATGTGTCTATGCCTTTTGGGCTCAAGAGTGCTCAGGCGACTTACCAACGGTGTGTGCGGAATTGTCTTCATGATCAAATTGGGCGCAATGTTCATGCCTATGTGGATGATATAGTAGTAAAGTCCAGGGAAGAGGAAACCTTGGTCACAGACTTGAAAGAGACTTTTGATAATATTTGGGTTTACAAGATGATGCTTAACCCGGCCAAGTGTGTTTTTGGAGTGCCAGCCGGCAAACTTTTGGGTTTTCTGGTGTCCAACCGAGGTATTGAAGCTAACCCGGAGAAGATCAAGGCAATTACATCCCTGGCGAAACCAACATGCGTCAATGATGTTCAACGACTGGCGGGTCGTGTGGCTGCTTTGAGCCGGTTCATAAGCTGGTTAGGGGAAAAGGCTATGCCTTTGTATCAGTTGATGAAGAAAACACATGTGTTTGTTTGGAGCGATGCTGCGAACACCGCTTTTGAGGATCTGAAGGCACAATTGGCTGAGCCGCCGGTCCTAGCTGCTCCAATTGATAAAGAGCCGCTATTGTTGTACGTAGCTGCCAACTCACGGGCTGTTAATGTGGCTATGGTGGTAGAGCGCAAGGAGGCTGGCAAGGAGCATCCAGTTCAGCGGCCGGTTTATTATGTCGGTGAAGTGCTAATTGAGTCTAAGAAACGATATCCACATTGGTAGAAGCTTGTTTATGGGGTGTTCATGGCAAGCCGGAAGCTTAAGCATTACATTCAAGGACATCCAATCACTGTGGTTAGCTCTGCTCCTTTGGGATACATTATTCAAAACAGAGAAGCTACAGGGCGAGTTGCCAAGTGGGCAATTGAGCTTGGGTCTCATGGTCTGAAGTATGTTCCACGCACTACGATCAAGTCTCAAGCCTTGGTTGACTTCATCAATAACTGGACAGAGATGCTGATGCCAGAAGAAAAGCCGGACAACACATATTGGATTATTCATTTTGATGGGTCCAGGAAATTAGAGGGCTCGGGGGCTGGAGTTGTATTAACTTCCCCACGAGGTGATAAATTTTGTTATGTGTTACGATTGATGTTTCCGTGCACTAACAATGCGGCAGAGTATGAAGCACTGCTCCATGGTCTTCGAGTGGCAAAGGAGATGAGCTTGAGCCAGGTCAGATATCTTGGTGATTCAGATCTAGTGGCTCACCAGGTGTCTGGCAAGTGGGATTCCAAAGACCCTCTCATGGCGGCTTATCGCCGAGAGGTCGATGCTATTGCAGGGTATTTTAAAGATTATCAGGTGGAACACATTGACCATCGAAAGAACGAAGCAGTTGATGCTTTGAGCTGGCTGGGGTCTCAACGTAAGCCGGTACCACCCAACACCTTTTTAGATGTTTTGCATAACCCCTCTGTCAAGTTGCCCACAGAAGAAGATTTAGCTGTTCCTGACCCGGAGGCGCAGTTGGTAGCGGCTCTTCATGTCATCCCAGATTGGACGGTGTCGTTCTTGGCTTACATGACCCGAGGAGAATTGCCAGCAGATGAGACTCTGGCTCGACTGATAACCCGGCGGTCTAAGTCCATGACGATTTCAGATGGAGAGATATTTCATCGCAGCGTTTCCAGAGCATTTCAACGGTGTGTTTCCCCCGAAGAAGGTCAAGAAATCCTTTGTGAGATCCATGAAGGCGATTGTGGTCATCACACCGGGTCAAAATCTTTAGTGGCCAAGGCGTTTCGTCACGGTTTTTACTGGTTGGCGGCTCACGTTGATGCAGAAGATCTAGTCTTTAGATGTGATGGATGTCAGAAATTTGCACGACAAGCGCATGTGCCGGCTCAGGAGCTCCGGATGATTCCAATCACTTGGCAATTTGTAGTCTAGGGCCTTGACATGGTGGGACCTTTCAAAAGGTCTAAGGACAAGAAGACACATCTCCTGGTGGCTGTTGATAAGTTCACTAAATGGGTTGAGGCAGAGCCTGTGAGTAAGTGTGATGCAGCCATGGCGGTTCAGTTCATGAAGAAAATAATCTTCCGTTTCGGTTTTCCACACAGTATTATCACAGACAATGGCACCAATCTATCCCAAGGGGCTATGGAAGAGTTTTGTCAGTGAGAGCACATCCGGCTTGATGTTTCTTCTGTAGCTCATCCTCAATCCAATGGTCAAGCTGAGAGAGCCAATCAGGAAATTCTGAAAGGGCTAAAACCCCGGCTTATGGTTCCTATACAGTGAACGTCGGGTTGTTGGGTAGAGGAGTTGCCTTCAGTATTATGGATCATCAATACTACACCCAACAGGTCTACGGGTTACACACCCTTCTTCATGGTTTATGGGGCAGAAGCAGTGTTGCCCAGTGACATTCGTCATGACTCGCCCCGCGTGGCGGCTTATGTTGAAGCTAACAATGAAAGAGCCAGACAGGATGCGCTTGACTTGTTGGATGAAGAAAGAGACTTAGCAGCAACACGGTCAGCAATCTACCAACATGACCTGCATCATTATCACAGCCGCCGGATTAAGACCAGGACTTTTCAGGAAGGCGACTTGGTGCTCCAGCTCATCCAAGATCTTTCAGATGCACACAAATTATCCCCACCTTGGGAAGGACCCTTTGTGGTCAGTAAAAATTTAAACAACGGGTCTTACTACCTCATTGATGTTCGAGAGCATGCAGACTCACGTAAGTCGGAAGAGGAAACCCGCCGGCCGTGGAACATTGCTCAGCTTCGACCGTACTATACCTGAGCCACCGGCTCTCATCCTGTACATACGTTCATCCTGTATATACGATGATAAGCAATAAAGTAAGATCATCGGTCTCCTTTCTTTTCAAAGATTATGCATCTTTATTACTTTTTCACAAATGACTATTAAGGAGCTGATCATATTTGAATCAAGTTTAACCTTTTCTAGTCCGGCTTATGATCGTATTCGAATCTAGCTGTAAATATCATGGTCACTTGGGGGCTTCCTGTTCAAACATAGGTCATATTCAAACCAAAGAGAACATAGCTGTCTAACCCTTTTGATCGGCTCAAGGCCAAACTCACTTGGGGGCTTCTTGATCGTATCCGAATCATAGCTTAACCCCTTTTGAGCCAACTTGGATCGTATTCGAATCAGGGTCGTTAAAAATCTCTCAAGGTCATTTTGGGGCTTCCTGTTCAAACATAGGTCGTATTCGAACCAAAGAGAACATAGTTGTCGGTACCCTCTTGATCGGTGCAACGCCAAAGCCACTGGGGGCTATATGGTCGTATTCGAACCTTAGCTTAACCCCTTTGGTCCGGTTTACTGATCGTATTCGAATCAGAAACCCCCAATCCTTTAAATACAAAGTTAAAATTATGTTTGTTATCTGTTGCTTGCCTTTGAGTTTTTGTTGTTTCAATATTACAAATGAGATGGCTTGATTCTCTTCGCCGGCTCAATTATTGGACAACACAGCCGCCCGGGTTATCCAAGCCGGTGGTCTAAAGATCCGAAGGTACGAGCTACTGAGATATGATGATTATTGAATGTTCAAAGGAGTCTTAACTTTTATATTGAATTCTCAAAATCATCACCCAGGTTATTTAAACCAGCGGTCTAAGGATCACCAAGGACAAGGTATGGTTTTTACTTACACGCGCTTATCGGCTGCGTTAACTTCAGAGTTGGTATTAAACCTTATTTATATTTGTCTCTGTTTTTTGTTGTGGAAATATGGGCTGTAAAATAGGTGTTTAAGCCCAGTTGGTTCTAAACCGCCTTGCCAGATTTTTTCCTTGTGTTCACAGGAACAGAGTTTAAACATTGCAGAGAAAAGCATTAAAACATTGGCACCCAGAAGCACAGATTCAGATAGAAGTGTTTCATGCGCAATGGCATAATCAGACATATAGTGTTTTTAAAAAGCTAAGCTATTACAAGGCTTTTTACAGCCCATGAAGATGATCATTGTCCTTCCCTCACCGGTTCAACATCTTGAATCTGCTGGAAGTTGGGTTTTGACCAGACATAGCCATTCATGGCGACAAATTTAGCTTCGTCATCAATCAGGCCAACCGGATCAACTTCCGGGGCAAATGTGTCTTCTCTCACCGGTGGGATCAAGTCGGTTACTTTATAGGAAGGTGGTGCCATCTTCTTATTCTCATTATCAAAACCGGGTTGATACTTGTCCACATTGGTATCATCTCCAAGGCTAGTCGCCCGAGGCCGGACTTCATGGACGCAGGCTATAAAGTCATCCTGATCAAAAGGAGACCCGTCCTCCTTCACGGTAGGATAACCTCTTGCCACGTCTGCCGGGTCTAGATCTGGTACCCAAGCCTTGGAGCGGCTTAGTGTAAGTGCATCTAGTGCTACCCCTAGTTGGTTTTGGAGTATTGACGACAAACCTAGTTGAGGGACTAATGTGTTTGTGATAATTGTAGGATAACACAGGTAGAAGTCCCTCATTGATTCGGTTTTCCTACCAGAGATGACCCCTAAAAATGTAAGAAGACATTGAATACAAAGGTGGTATGTGAAGACATTCACATTGAATACTATGACAAGAGAAGACATCGCATGAAGACTATGGAGCGCGAAGACTTAGTTATTTCATCGTTCTTTTTCTTCTTTGTTGAGTCATAGGAACCACCGTACTGTTAAGTGGGGTCCAAGAGAACCAGTCAGAATGACTGAAGTGATGCTTAACCAAAATCCTATGTCTTCGAGTGAAGACTATGAGAGCAAATCTTGTCCAGAGTTGGACAAGTCAGCTTTGCTTGTAGCCCAAGTAAAGTTTTTGTGTGTGTTTGGAATCTGACCGTTGGAACACGTGTCAGTTCCTTAGTGACCCAGGGTCATTTCGGACAAATCAGGTCGGGTTGCCTAGTGGCTATAAATAGCCCACCCCCTACAACCATAAATGGTTGGCTGCTCAGAGTGAGAGTACGGCTTTTGTCGTTTGAGAGCAACCCACCTCGAAGCCTTTGAGAGAGAATTCCTTGCGAGGATAAAGCCCTAAACACCCAGAGCCAAAGAGTGTTAGGCATCACTGAAGTCTTCCTGTCTGTGTGATCTGAAGACTTATTACACTTGAGGACTGTGAATCCTCCAGCCGGTTAGGCGTCGCGTTCTGAGCATCCAAGAGTTATTGTGGATCGCCGATGAACGTAGTCTGTGAAGGTTTGGAAGTCTACCTTGAAGACTTACCAGAGTGATTGGGCGAGGACTGGGTGTCCTTAACTCAAGGGGAATAAGGTGAAGACGAGGTCTTCTGAGTTGAATCTCAGCCTCCCTAACCAGACATACAGTTGTCACAGCAACTGGAACTGGTCCAACAAATCATTGTCTTCAACAAGTCACTGGTTTCATCCTTCCCTTCCCTTTGCTTACTGTTGGTTCTTGTGAAGTCATTGTATGATTGCATTATCTTTTGTCTTCACTGAGTGACTACTTGTTCTGATTGGCTTCACAATATCTTCCTACCTGATCTTTACTGCCTAGCTGCCATTTAGTCATTATGCTTTCACTTCATTGAATACTTGACTATGGTTTGCCTAGTGTAGTCTACCTTCCGCTGTATGGTAATAGGTTTATTTCTGTCGTTTGTCTTCGAAACTTCCATGTTTTGAAGACTTTCATAAAAATCGCCTATTCACCCCCCCTCTAGTCGATCACTAGCACTTTCACTTAGGGCAGTCAATGCTCCGGCTCGCGCACAAGAGCGTTTCACCTCTTGGAATCTGGCAGGGAGAATGGACAGCTTCTTCAAGACATCACTGATCCGGTTAGACCCTTGATTAGTAGGAGATATGGCAGCGAGAGCTCGTTGTGCGCCGATATACAATTGTGCAGTTAAAGTGTACACGGCTTTCATCTTAATCAACGGGTCTTGGTTTAGATTCTTACTTCGCGGACCTACATGCATTTTTCACAGTCAGTTGACGGATCATATTCCGGTTTGACAAGAAACATATATGAAAGATCAAATCAGGAAGCTTACCAAAGATAGCAGCGACCATCTGATTGCATTATCTTTTGTCTTCACTGAGTGACTACTTGTTCTGATTGGCTTCACAATATCTTCCTACCTGATCTTTACTGCCTAGCTACTATTAGTCATTATGCTTTCACTTCATTGAATACTTGACTATGGTTTGCCTAGTGTAGTCTATCTTCCACTGTATGGTAATAGGTTTATTTCTATCGTTTATCTTCGAAACTTCCATGTTTTGAAGATTTTCATACAAATCGCCTATTCACCCCCCCTCTAGTCGATCACTAGCACTTTCAACTGGTATCAGAGCAAGGTACTCCCTTGTTCTGTGTGATTCGGTTTAACCACCTGGAGTTTTAGCTATGTTGACTGTAGGGATAATTAAAGTCTCTGGTGCTTGCCCCATCTTCGATGGAACTGAATATCCCTACTGGAAGAATAAGATGCGCATGCATCTTCAAGCCATTGATGTTGACCTATGGTATGTCGTCAAGAATGGTGTTCCCAAGGCTGGTGAAGGTGTCACCGCTACTGATGTCAAGAAGTTCGTTCAACTGGACTCCACTACCAAGAACATCATCTGTGGTCATCTGACCAAAGGACAGTACGGCCGCGTGAGTGCTTTGGAAACATCTAAGCTAGTCTGGGACTGGCTCTCAAAGGTCAATGAAGGCGTCTCAACCCAGAGAGATCAGAGAATCAGTGTCCTTCGCAACCTCTTCAACCGCTTCAAGAGAAATGACAATAAGAACGTCCAGCTTACGTTTGATCAACTCACTGACATCACAAATGAGCTTCAAGCTCTCGGTGCCACTGAGATCACCAAGCATGAAGTCGTCCAGACACTCTTGAGATCACTTGACATCTCGTTTGACACCCTAGCCCTCATGATTCAAGAACATCCTGATTTCAAGACACTCGATCCGTCTGACATACTTGAGAGGCTCAACACACATGAGTTTCAGCTTTCTGAGAAAAGAGACATCTATGGTCCCAAGTATGGGTGAACTCGTTCCTTGAAGGCAAAAGTTGTCTCCTCATCTGAAGAAGAATCTGACAACAGTTCTGATGATCCTAAAGACATTGGAAAGGAGCTTGCTATGCTTGTGAAGAAGTTCCAAAAATTCACCAAGAAGAAAGGCTTCAGAAAGTCTTCACGATCAAGCTCAAGGAATGATGAAGCTTCTGCTCATGACTACAAGAAGAGAACATGTCACAAGTGCAAGAAACCTGGCCACTACATCTCCGAGTGTCCGCAGTGGGACAATGAGAACAACAAGAAGAAGAAGAGCAAGGAATATGACTCTGACGACAAGAAGAAGAAGAAATACTCAAAGTCTTCTTCCAAGTCTTCCTCAAAGTCTTCATCACACAAGAAGATCTCATCTGGCAAGGCACGTGCGTTTGTTGGCAAGGAAATGGATTCAAAGGAGGAGTCCGCTTCTGAGGAGGTGGAGGTGGAGTCTGAGGAGGAGTCCGATTCTTGCGTTGCAAGTCTGGCTACAGCATACATTGCCAAGTCCATCTTCAACACTGATCACAATGACTTCATCACCGACACTGATGCAAATGACAAGGACTACTCCGCTCCTACCTACTGCTTCATGGCACGCGGTGCCAAGGTAAACACACGCACTACTCACTATCAAACATCTAGTGAAGATGACTTTGATTGTGGTTCAAAACCCAGCTACAAAACACTTGCTAAAATTGTAACTGAACAACAGAAAGCTATGGAACATATTCAAAAACTGTTAGACAAAAGCGATGATCTGTTAGACGCTGAAATGACTCGATCTCAGTCCTTAATTGAAGACATAAAAAATCTTCATGTTAAGTATGAGGAACTTGAAAGTCATCATGAAACGCTCTCAACAACTCATGAAAAGCTTTCCTATGATTATCTTCAAAGGAAGCAAGATCTTGAGAAATTGAGAGCGGCTCATGAAGATCTTCAAAAGGAAAACGAGTCACTTCGCGCCGAACAGATCAGTTCCGCTCAGGAAGGATTTGAACCACCATGTCTTAAATGCATCGAGCGTGACAACGCTACTTCTGTTGCTGAGTGTTCTACTGCTGCTACTGTTGCAATATCTTCAACTGTTGATGTGGTAACTAACCCCTCTGCTGAGGATACCACTGCTATTGCTGATGAGAATGCTAGGTTGAAGACATTGCTTGAAACAGGGATGTACAAAAGTCTCAAAGGGCATCAGACACTATGTGATGTCCTCAAAAGGCAGATCCTGAACCGAAACCCTAGGAAAGAGGGTGTTGGGTTTGAAAGGAAAATGAATGCTGATGGCTCTTACTGGAAACCTGAGTAGTACCCCAAAACCACATGGGTTGCTGCAAAGGAACCTTCAGCGGATCCATCCACCCTATCTGGCTTCACTTGTGCTAATCCCATTGTTATTGATGAATCCTTTGATGCAAACTATAAACTATTTAAGAATCAAAATGGTGAAGTGTTTGCCAGGTATATTGGTACTAACTGCAGGAATGGACCGCCTATGAAGAAGGTCTGGGTGCCGAAAAGGTGTTTGGAGAATCTTCCTGTGAATGTCATTATGACACCACAGGTGAAGAAGACAAACCCTAGACCACAGGCTTCATATAGTCCAAAGATTTCATACAGATAGAGGACTCACCTGAGTCGCGCTAACGCAAATGTTTTGCAGGGAAACCATACTCAGGCCTGTGAATATGAGCGCGTTTCATCAAACCGCCATGTTCATAAGACCAAGAACTATTCTGCTTATTCTTATGAGTACTATTGTCCACCTGCAAGACTTTTTGCTAGGGATCCAAAGCCAAAGTTCTCAGATGCTGCACTTAGACGCATTGCTTTGAAGCCACCCTTGAAGATGTGGGTGGCTAAGAAAGCTTAACTCTCTTTTGCAGGGAAAGGTCTCCAGCCGAAAACCAAAATCATCTGACGCTATTGCTGGGGACCTTTAACATCTTGTAGGGCGCAAGATCAAATGCCCAAATGGTCTTATTATGTACTTTGTTCCTGAATCGTTTACTACTCGTCCTATCAGTCCAAATCTCGATCTAAGCTTTCATAATCCACTGGTTCGTCAAATGTTTTTGCTTCACAATTCTCTTCGTGAAGCCTATCCCCCTAACTGCACTATAGGGTACGACACCAGCTGCTTCAGAATGGATTATTGATAGTGGGTGTACCAATCACATGACTGGCAAGCGAAGCCTTCTTATGGACTCAACACTATGTCCATCTGACAAAAGTCACATCACATTTGCTGACACTGGTAAAAGCAAGGTATTGGGTCCAGGTAGAGTTGCAATCTCAAAGGATCAACACATGGATAAAGTCATGCTTGTTGAATCACTTGGTTTCAACTTAATGTTTGTTTCAAGGCTTTGCGATTTAAACATGATTGTGATGTTTGGAAAATATCGTTGCCTTGTACTAATGGAATCTGACAAGTCTCTAGTGTTTAAAGGGTATCGGAAAGATGATTTGTACATGGTAGATTTCTCAGCAGGACCACAACTTGTCGTATGTCTTCTAGCAAAAGCTTCTGAATGTTGGCTCTGGCATCAAAGGCTAGGGCATGCTGGCATGAGGAACCTCCACACCCTTGCAAGGAAGAAGCATGTCATAGGCATCGAGGGCGTCAAGTTCAAGAAGGATCACTTATGCGGTGCCTGTGAAGCAGGAAAGATGACGAGGGACAAGCATCCCTCGAAGACAATCATGACAACAACTCAACCCTTCGAACTGCTCCACATGGATCTTTTCGGTCCCACTCATTACTCAACTCTTACGACTACTGCTTGTCTTTATGGCTTTGTCATTGTTGATGATTATTCAAGATATACTTGGGTGCATATAATCCTCTACAAGACTGAAGTGCAGGATGTCTTCAGACGCTTCGCCAATCGAGCCATGAACAACTATGGTGTCAAGATCAAGCACATTAGAAGTGATAACGACACTGAATTCAAGAACACTGGTCTAGACACTTATCTTGATACTTTGGGCATTACACATGAATTCTCAGCTCCGTACACACCACAGTAGAATGGCGTCGTGGAATGCAAGAACAGAACACTTATTGAGATGGCTCGGACGATGCTTGATGAATACAAGACTCCAAGAAAGTTCTGGCCTGAAGCCATTGATACTGCATGCCAAATCATCAACCGTGTTTATCTTCACAAGCTTCTCAACAAGACATCCTATGAGCTCCTTACTGGCAAGAAGCCAAATGTTAGTTACTTCAGAGTATTTGGTGCCAGGTGCTGGATCAAGGATCCACATCACACTTCAAAATTTGCACCAAAAGCACATGAAGGTTTTATGCTTGGATATGGAAAGGATTCGCACTCCTACAGAGTCTTCAACCTCCTTCATTATAAAGTGGTTGAAACAGTGGATGTGCGGTTCGATGAGACTAACGGCTCACAAACAAAGCACCTGCCAAATGTGCTAGATGAAGTTCCATCCAGTGAATCAATTAAACTTATGGGAACTGGAGAAATCATACCTTCTGAAACTCAGCCTGAAGAGGAACTTATCATCTCCACACCTGATCAACCTGAAGACAATGATCAAACTGAAGACAATGCTCAGCCTGAAGACAATCCTTCTAATGATGACAATGATCAGCAAGAGCAAAATCTTCGTCCTGTACATCCTCGTGTCGCAAATGAAGTATAGATTGAGAGAATAATTGATAGCATCAATGCACCAGGTCCACTCACTCATTCAAGGGCAACACAACTAGCAAATTTCTGTGGGCACTTCGCATTTGTCTCAATATCTGAACCTAAGAAAGTTGAAGAAGCCTTCATGGAACCTGAATGGAATCAAGCTATGCAAGAAGAGCTTCAACAGTTTGAGCTGAATAATGTATGGGAACTGGTTAAGTGTCCTGATCCTCGCAAGCACAATATAATAGGCACCAAATGGATATATCGCAACAAGCAAGATGAGCATGGTCAAGTTGTCAGAAACAAAGCTCGTCTCGTTGCTCAAGGGTACACTCAAGTTGAAGGGATTGACTTCGATGAAACATTTGCTCCTGTGGCTAGACTTGAAGCCATACGCATACTGCTGGCCTATGCAAATCATCATAACATTCTTCTGTATCAAATGGATGTGAAGAGTGCTTTTCTCAATGGCAAGATTGACGAAGAAGTGTATGTTGCACAACCGCCTGGCTTTGAAGATCCAAAACATCCTGACATGGTGTACAAGCTCAACAAGGCGCTGTATGGCCTCATACAAGCTCCTCGGGCTTGGTATGACACACTCAAATACTTCCTGAAGAGCAAAGGCTTCAAACCTGGTTCCCTCGACCCCACTCTCTTCACGAAGACATATGATGGTGAACTGTTTGTGTGCCAAATATATGTGGATGACATTATCTTCGGCTCCACCAATCAGAAATACACAAACGAGTTTGGATATATGATGCAAGAGCAATATCAGATGTCCATGATGGGTGAGCTGAAGCTCTTCCTTGGTCTTCAAATACGTCAGCAACGCAACAACATCTTCATATCTCAAGAGAAGTACCTCAAAGATTGCTTGAAGAAATTTGGGATGCAAGACTGCAAAGGCTTCACGACTCCGATGCCAGCCAAACATCATCTGGGTTCCGACGACAATGGTAAAGAGTTCGATCAAAAGGTATACCGCTCCATGATTGGTTCTTTACTTTATCTATGTGCATCTAGGCCAGATAGTATGCTTAGTGTTTGCATGTGTGCTCGATTCCAAGCGGCACCAAAGGAATCGCATCACTTAGCTGTGAAGCGAATTCTTAGATATTTGGCTCACACCCCAACATTAGGATTATGGTATCCAAAGGGCTTAGAGTTTGATCTGGTTGGATTCTCGGATGCTGATTATGCTGGTGACAAGGTGGATCGCAAGTCTACATCAGGCACATATCATTTGCTGGGACGATCACTTGTATGTTGGTCTTCAAAGAAGCAGAACTGTGTATCTCTCTCCACTGCTGAATCTGAATACATTGCTGCTGGATCTTGCTGCGCTCAGCTTCTATGGATGAAGCAAACACTCAAAGACTATGACATTCATCTGAAGCGAGTGCCACTCTACTGCGACAATGAAAGCGCCACAAGATTGCCAACAACCCAATTCAGCACTCGAAGACAAAGCACATTGAAATTCGTCATCACTTTCTCAGAGATTATGTTGTGAAGGAAGATATTGATATCATACATGTCAACACTGAAGAGCAATTGGCAGATATCTTCACCAAGCCCTTGGATGAGAAGAGGTTTTGCAAGTTACGATGTGAGCTAAATATCTTGGAGTCCTCAAATGTCCTGTGATCAGGCACACATCCTAACACGTATGCATATTGATGACTTAGATGTGCAACACACGAAGTAAAGTATAACTTCAATCAATGAAGACTTACATTCTAAGTGTGAATACATTAATGTGTAATTTGACTTTGGAGCGCCACGATAATTGTGCGCCGTGTCTGGGTCTAATACTTCCTATATGGTGGGTAACGCCACCACCAAAATTTTCTGTTTGAAGTGTTTCACTCATGGCGTTACGTTTGGTATGTCTTCACATTTGGTTTGGCTTCAATCTCGACCTATCTTCATGATTATCTTCACTATGTTGATTATATATATATATATATACTAGTGTTCTGTCCTCTACAGCATTCACTTATAGCTATGTCTTCTTGTTGAATCTTTTGAACTAAGTGAATGTGATCGGACCCTAACCTCTCTATGCTTTCTATCTCAAACTCTATCTCTCCAAATCATATGCATTCTATTGAAATTGTCGAATATCTTCTCCCCGTCCTTGTCAGCAGAAGATACAGAGACAAACATTAAGTCCGTTTTCAATGCTAATTCCTTCACCTGAAACCCGGAGAAGTGGGAACGACCACCCGACAATCCAGGCGTGCGTGGGAACGTGGAACAACCTCCGAGATGTTGCATGATGGCCATGTGTCCTTCAGATGTGAATCGCCAGGGGAACCTGTGTAATAACACTGTGCCGTCCCTGTCTCTATAAATACACGCCTCACCATAGTCATTACCCTTTCTTCCACTCTCGCACAAACCCTAGCACCACCGCTCACCCTCGACGACGCCGACGACGAAGCGCTTAGTTGCCGCGACCTCACCGACGCTGTCTTCACGTCGGCCACGGACATCGTCTTCTCCGCCTTCGCCGTAGGAGTCCTTCGTCGCCAAGTTAGGGCATGGACGATCGATCTGCTCGGCCTCCTCTCCCACTCCGTCTAGCAGTTCTTCGTGTGGTAAATAAAAGTTCTTTTTTACGGCCCCTTTGATTCTATAGATCCATCACTTTCTACCACAAGCAGTTTCTGTTCACACAAGTTGGATCTATTTCACACTGCATCTCATAATGTGCCTAGTATGTTCACTTATGCTTCACAAAGTAGTTAGATTCCTCACTTGTACTTATTCGTGGATTCGTACAAATCTGGAACCAACTCTCTATCTATGAGTGAATGTATTCGCACTATGAGGTCAATGTCTTCTAAACTGATTTATCTTCAAAATCTTCTGAGAATGCGTATGACCTCTTCCCCTTCCTTCGCACCTTAATGCTGTCACAGGTACATGTCCGTGGGAGAATCCCTTGGTTCTCATAGTCTGCATTCATTTGCAGAATTTTTACAGCATCATATAAATTCTCCCGAAGCCAGTTCCTGTTTGACCAGCAAGCGAAAGCCTTTGAAACCTTTGAACGTGTTGAAGCCATTCAGTTTGAAGATCATGGCTATAGAGAAATCGGCAAGGAAGGGTGGCCGACAACGTCGAGGGGGAACATCAAGAGATCTGCCTGATGACCTCTCAGAGCTGTACAAGACAGACCCAGAAGAGGATTACAATCAGCGCAAGACACGAATCCAATGGATTCGAAGGTACTGGGCTGAGCAATGGTTCAAGTACAGGTTTGTGACCCAAGAATATGCAGAGAAGAATGCCATCAAGCGACCATGGGGAGACATCCTATACAGAAATCTTCAACCCAGGTCCAGAGATGAAGCCATTGAACAAGGCTTCTATCCCTGCATGGTCTGTGGACCACAGCCTGCAGATGCTGATCCATCGTCATTACTATGGTGTCGTGACGACAATCTGTTCAAGCGCAACTTCCAGTTTGCCAAGAACTCGGCTAAGCAAAACAAGAAGACATTGGGACTAGACTTCAACCCTGGTCCTTCTGCTCCCTGTGCCGATGGCACCCGCGAAGCGGAACCCAATCTTGTTGGGCCCTTCTACAACCTGGAAGGTCTCATCACTCATATCATGGTTCAAGGGACAGCCGTGAATGAGCCTGCAGATGACGCTGAATCTAATGAAGCGCCTGCACCGCCGAAGCCAAAGAAACTAAAGAAGCCTAAATCTTCAAAGTCTGCTCCTGCACCAAAGGTCTTACATGCGAATCCACTGGCTACTGCACCTCCCGAAGACAGTGTGCAGTCTGAAGATCTATCACGTATCTCCAAGAAGACTGAGATGAGAAAGAGTACTAATCAGGCACTGACTGCTGCTACTATTCTGCGCAATGACGCCATTGATCTCTCCAGCGATGAAGATCTTGCAGATGACGCTCTTGAGCAACTGATCAAGAGCAAGGAAGAAGCAGAGATCTTCAATGATCTGCCTCTCTTTGATGTGGCAATCCTCCATAACCTCATTGATGAGTGGTTTGACACGCCCAACCTCAGCTTTGAAGATCTGCAACTTCCAATTGGCCTCAGTGTCGCCTTCCATGGCGCCATTGCTTCTGTGCTCTGTCTAGCTCAGCGCATCGTTGAACTGAAGCAAAAGATCGACTATGAGAAAGCTCAGTTCAAGAAGCACATGGCCAAGCTCAGCGTGCAAGATGTCAAAAACTTCAAGATCATGCCGCACGAGCTCAAAGAAGCCTTTCTCAAGAAGCGTGAAGAAGCTCAAGGTTCTCGTGAGTGCATGAAGAGCCTGGTTGACAAGTGTGTGCAAGCCTACAATGAGGCTGAGAAGCGCAAGGCTCTTGGTCGTCCTGGCATCGACCCAAGAATGGTTGCAAAGAAGAAGAAGCCCTCAACTGACCAATCTGCACCTTCGAGGCAGGAAGAATCTCGCATAGTCTTCCCAAGCAGCATGACTGGCCCGAAGCCAAAGGTCAGGTCAACCGCTTCAGAACTGAAGAAGACGAGGACTGCCGAGGCTGAAGCCAGAAAAGTGAAAAATCCTGAAGCTTCTGATGTCGCTCCCTCTAAGAAGAAGCGCAAAACCAAGAAGGGTCGGGCTGCTCCCACAGAGCCCTTAGTTGTTGAACCCATCTCAATGGTTCGCCCTGCATCTGAACACCATGAGCGCCAACTGGTTGTTCATGAGCCTGCTTCCACAGAGGCTCATGACGCTGAAGCCATTCCAGCAGTTGATCCCACCGCTGCTGAAGACATTGGTCACCATGACAATGTTGAAGATGATGAAGTCCTTCCTCAGATCGAGCACCAACTGGTATCATCGCCTGTGCTCACGCACATAGAACTCATCAGCATTGGCCGTCCTCTAACGCCAACTGCTCAGGATGCATCGTGGGCTGATCACCCACAGAGACAAGACACTCCAAGCTCTCCCCAACTGCAAGCAACCCCATCAGTGCAAGAATAAGATGACTTTGAGGCCCAGCCAACTCCATCTCCATAGGCGTCGCCAGCGCTACGCAGGCTTCGCAAAGGACCAAGGCCTCAAGTCCCTCTTTCGAGCATTCCAGAAGGAGAAGTGCCCCACCAATCTATTGCACGTCAAGTGTTTCCAGATGCCACTCCTACTGTGAATGTCTCCGAGTCTGAGGCTAAAGCTGCTGAAGACATTCCGAATGCATCAGCCGACGACAAACAAGAAGAAGAACGTGTCCCTACTCCCCCCATTACTGAAGAAGCTGTTCTCGAGGAGAACGTGTCTATGCCCGACCCTCCAGCTCATCAAGTGGAGGATGAGAATCTTGAGGCTGCCACCACCAACACAAATGAAGCCAATGACGTAGTCATGGCTGAAGCAAATGTGGAGCCTGCACCAACCAATGTGCCAGAAGTCAATGAAGCCAATGATGCAACTGCTCCTGAAGCCTCTGTTAATGCCACTGCTCCTATTCCGCCACCTCGGCCACACACTATCGAGCAAGCATTCAACTATGGCCAACTTGTCACTGTTAAATGGCCTTTTCTGACTCCTCCGCCTACTGCTGGTCCTCAGTTTGACTATCACGTTCAACACAGGCCTCAGGTTCAGAAGCCAATACCAAGGTTGCCCAGGTTTCCAGGCACTGCATCTGCACCCGGATCGTTCAATATCAATGGCTTCAAGGCACACAACACCTTCTACAATAGCGCCAAGAACCCCTACTCAAAGGCAAGAATATCTTCTGATCGGTTCTGGAGCTATCAGCAGCGAAGTTATTACTCATGCATTCTGTACAATCAAGGTCGCATTTTCCCACATATGCGTCTTGACACTGAAGCCATAACTGGTCTGCTCTATTTGGAAGAAGCTCTGGATTGCTTCAGAGAGTCTGGCTTGCTGCAGTTCGTCACTGATAAGGAGCACTGGAATGAAGAACTGATGCTCCAATTCTATGCCACTCTTCATATCCGTGGCTACAACAGGGATCCGAAGACTTGGGTCCTTGAGTAGATGACAGGCAATGTTCATCATGAAGCCAAAGCCTTTGATATCATTGAGCTTATTGGCCTGCCCACTCCAGGAGATCTGTATGAACCTGGTTGTTAGCTTCATAGTGCTGCTATGGAAAGCATCTTCCACAAGCCTGAGCCCAATATGAGGCAGATGCTCAGCATGATGAAGCCTTTGCCTCCAGATGCTAAGTATCCTAAGGAGTTCTTTGTTGAAGACCTTGAGTATTTGCCACGTACTATCTATCACATCATAAGGCGAACTCTCTGGCCCATCAAAGGACATTCTCCACATGCCAAGCTAGAAGGCGCAATGAAGACTTTGGTCTTTCATATTATTCATGGCAAAATCTTCAATGCACAAGATTTCTTCATTCGCCAGCTTGCTGCATCAGGATCTGACATTTTTGGCTTGAAGTTTTACGCTCCATGGATTATGCGGCTGATCAAACTACACTCAGCTGTCACCTATCAGCCCTCTGCTCGCAATCATAGTTGAAGCCATCTATCCAGAGCCTGCCAAGGAGCCCCTAAGTCTTCAAAATGCTGAGAATCAAAGCTTCTCTCAAAACATTGAAGGAGTTCAAGCACTCACTCGTGTTTATCCTCTGGCTGGTACTACACGTGCACCTCATCGTGCCCTCACTGAAGCCACTGAAAGCACCATTGCCCAACGGCCCAAGAAGCGATCTCGTGTTCTCAATGACCGAGATCTTCTGGTTGCCCTTCATCAGAAACAAGATAAGCATCATGACTGGCTGAAGCGCCAAATGCAAAGCCTCTTGGTGAATGTAAACATGATTCGCAATCTTGCCACCAAGAATGCCTTTGTTGCCCATGAAACCTGTCGATGTACATGGAAAGGGCTGACGCTTATGTGCTCTGAGGATGATCTTCAAGAGGATGGCTTCTCTGAACGCTTCAAGTTTGACTCCACACCTCCAAGAAGGATTGTGCTGCGACGAACTCCGTCTCTTGAAGACTCTGAGTTCTCTTCCTTCACGGCAACTGTGAATGCCAGAGTGATCGATGATGAAGACGATGCTACTTCACCGCCCCCTACTTCTGCACGCATCGACACTGCCCCAAGTTCGTCTGCACCGCCTATCAACACCGACGACCCTGCTGCTTCACCTACTCCTCATGGGAACGAGTAGATGCTCTATGTCTTCAAACCTTTTTGGTCCTTACTGACAAAAGGGGGAGAAGCATATGAGTTTGATAGTCTTCAAGCGGGTCCATATGGGCGGTGGTTTTATATTTTTCCTAGTGTTTACAACTCTTGCGTTTTGATACATTTGGTTCTTTGAGTTGTAACACTCAAACTCGATAGTCGTCTGCTACTCATTTGCTTTACTGTGATGCGATGATAAATTCCGCATGTGCGACGATAAATTCCGCACTTAGATCATTTTGCAGACATCCATTTTTCATTATGCATGTCATTATCTTCACATACTTTTCATGCATGATGAATTGTCATCATAAGTTGAAGAGGATCTCCATAAGTACAACCTGCCATGTGCATTTGCATACCAAAAGCAAATTACTTATATGCACATCTTCAGGGGGAGCCTTTTCCACTTATGAAGACAATAACCTATCCTTTACAATTTCACATATTTTATTCTCCGTTGAAAACTTCAACTAGTTTGTCATCAATCACCAAAAGGGGGAGATTGTAAGTGCATCTAGTGCCACCCCTAGTTGGTTTTGGAGTATTGACGACAAACCTAGTTGGGGGACTAATGTGTTTGTGAGAATTGCAGGATAACACAGGTAGAACTCCCTCATTGATTCGGTTTTCCTACCAGAGATGACCCCTAAAAATGTAAGAAGACATTGAAGACAAAGGTGGTATGTGAAGACATTCACATTGAAGACTATGACAAGAGAAGACATCGCATGAAGACTATGGAGCGCGAAGACTTAGTTATTTCATCATTCTTTTTCTTCTTTGTTGAGTCATAGGAACCACCGTACTGTTAAGTGGGGTCCAAGAGAACCAGTCAGAATGACTGAAGTGATGCTTAACCAAAATCCTATGTCTTCGAGTGAAGACTATAAGAGAAAATCTTGTCCAGAGTTGGACAAGTCAGCTTTGCTTGTAGCCCAAGTAAAGTTTTCGTGTGTGTTTGGAATCTGACCGTTGGAACACGTGTCAGTTCCTTAGTGACCCAGGGTCATTTCGGACAAATCAGGTCGGGTTGCCTAGTGGCTATAAATAGCCCACCCCCTACAACCATAAATGGTTGGCTACTCAGAGTGAGAGTACGACTTTTGTCGTTTGAGAGCAACCCACCTCGAAGCCTTTGAGAGAGAATTCCTTGCGAGGATAAAGCCCTAAACACCCAGAGCCAAAGAGTGTTAGGCATCACTGAAGTCTTCCTGTCTGTGTGATCTGAAGACTTATTACACTTGAGGACTGTGAATCCTCCAGCCGATTAGGCGTCGCGTTCTGAGCATCCAAGAGTCATTGTGGATCGCCGATGAACGAAGTTTGTGAAGGTTTGGAAGTCTACCTTGAAGACTTACCAGAGTGATTGGGCGAGGACTGGGTGTCCTTAGCTCAAGGGGAATAAGGTGAAGACGAGGTCTTCTGAGTTGAATCTCAGCCTCCCTAACCAGACATACAGTTGTCACAGCAACTGGAACTGGTCCAACAAATCATTGTCTTCAACAAGTCACTGGTTTCATCCTTCCCTTCCATTTTCTTACTGTTGGTTCTTGTGAAGTCATTGTATGATTGCATTATCTTTTGTCTTCACTGAGTGACTACTTGTTCTGATTGGCTTCACAATATCTTCCTACCCGATCTTTACTGCCTAGCTGCTATTTAGTCATTATGCTTTCACTTCATTAAATACTTGACTATGGTTTGCCTAGTGTAGTCTACCTTCCGCTGTATGGTAATAGATTTATTTCTGTCGTTTGTCTTTGAAACTTCCATGTTTTGAAGACTTTCATAAAAATCGCCTATTCACCCCCCCCCCTCTAGTCGATCACTAGCACTTTCACTTAGGGCAGTCAATGCTCCGGCTCGCGCACAGGAGCGTTTCACCTCTTGGAATCTAGCAGGGAGAATGTACAGCTTCTTCAAGACATCACTGATCCGGTTAGACCCTTGATTAGTAGGAGATATGGCAGCGAGAGCTCGTTGTGCGCCGATATACAATTGTGCGGTTAAAGTGTACACGACTTTCATCTTAATCAATGGGTCTTGGTTTAGATTCTTACTTCACGGACCTACATGCATTTTTCACAGTCAGTTGATGGATCATATTCCGGTTTGACAAGAAACATATATGAAAGATCAAATCAGGAAGCTTACTAAAGATAGCAGCGACCATCTGAGACACCCGGCCTTTTAAACCCTCCAGTTCGGTTGAAATTTCCTTCAGAGCTGTTTCGGCTGTCTCAGCTCGCCGGGTCAGAAGTATCTTCTCATCTGCCCAAGTTTTCTCTTTGGCAGCAAAGTCGGTCTTAAACTTCTCCATTTCAGAAAGGCTTATTTGCAGTTGGGAGGTGGAAGATTTAATTTCTGATTCCTGGTTCGCTAGCCGGGTCTTTGTATCAGTCAATTGGGAGTCAAGTTCAGACAAGGCATTCTGTAAAAACATTCAGATAAATCAAGACTTGGTTTCAAATTCCAGTATCCAATTTCGAGATTCAAGTCTCAAGTACTTTATGAATAAACCACTTGACACTTGGGGGCTAATGTATGCTAAATCAAATTTTTATGACTCTACCAACATATTTGAAGTCCCAAGTCCTTTAGAAAGTAACAGCACTTGGCACTTGGGGGCTAATGCATGCAGTTCAGCAAGTTTTTCAAGTTTAAACCGGAGTGTTATGTATTTTGAAGGCAGATTTAATTCGAAAAGTACCGATTCATTAATGCTCAAAATAAACCGGTCCTTGGGGACTATGGGTCAAGTTTTGTTTTTATCAAGCAATGATTCAGAGGTAAACAGTTTCGGCTTATATGTTAAGTCTATAGGTTATTCTACTTCTCTCATAACGCTGAAGACTTGGGGGCTGAAGGAATATTGGTAAGCCGGAAATAACATACCTCATACTTCAACTGAAGTTGCTTGACCATCTCGACCTCAGACTCACGACTGGAGTGGACATGACTGAGATAGCCGGATAAGATATCACTGGCATTAAGACGGTCGTAGTTGGCAATATCAAAGCGAACCTTTTGCCTTTCCAATGCTTCCTGCTTAGTTGTGCACTTAGCTAACACCGTTGGGTTCCCCGGCTCAACGAAGCGACTCCCAGTAATTTGAACATCTTGAACATGTGGAGACGGCAGGTCAGTTGAGCTTGACGGTCCAACGGTGGAAGGATTCATAGTGGTGTTGTCAAGGGATGGCTCTGAAGGATTTGCTTCATTGATAGGCGGGTCTTCTGGGGCGGCAGTTAATGGAGAAGGTGGCCTAGCCGGCTCAGATGCTGGTATTGGCGGGTCTTCCGCCGGTCTAGCCACCTTTGATTTCTTGGATTTAGCCTGGCCACTAAAGAATAATATAGCAGAATTGTCAGCGTTAAGATACAATTGAGCAACCTGGAAGAAAGAAAAAGTTCTGATTAGCCAGGAGCAGTCTTGAAAGCCGGCAATTGTGTTTGAGATGAGTCATCTGAAGAACGAGACACCTCCTGAAAGGATAAAGGAAAGAGTTAAAAGAAATGTAAGGAGCAGGATTCATCAAAACGGGTTAAAGACAGTAATAATTAAACCTCGTTCGGGCGTTTCCGAGGGGTCTGTTGAAGGACAACAGCCGGTTCATCTTCAATTCCAACTTCACGGCGGCTTTCATGTTGCTGCTTTTTCAAATGAAAGTTGGGATCCAAGTGAGCTAAAGGGTTAGAAAACCTTACTTTACAGATCAGTCGACGAACTTTGTGTCTTGGTAAGGGCTCTGACTCGGAGGAAATAATAGTTACCTCTACTTCCTCAGCCTGACTGGCCCCAGTGTCATCCTGGTAAGGATCAGTGTCAATAAGAGTGTTAAAAATTAGCCAAGGGAGTCAAGGGCTACCTCCGAGTCAGATGAGTCGTCAAGCTTCATTACATCTTCAACAGTAGTTTTCTTCTTCTTCTTCTTGGATTTCCGGGCTGTTTTCTTGGCGTTCATGGCGGCGAGTTTCCCCTTCTTAGCAGCTTCATGGTCATATTTCACCTTCCAGAAGTCAGAATTGGCCTGTAAAGACAAGAAGAAAGATCAGTATTAAGTACTAATAGCTGGGCGAAACACAAAGAAAAAGAGATCAGAATGTACTTACTTCTGGCACCGGATTAATTTTGCAGAAGGGACTTAACCCAACAATACTACAATCTTCGTACTTCCCATTTACCAAAAGGGTCGACATCGAAACAATGTCTTCTTCGGTGAGTTCAACTGAGCTATGACGAAGAGGGTGGTCCGGGCTACCATCATATTCATACATCAGTTGAGATCGACGACTTAATGGGATAACCCGCCATGAGATCCAGCAACGGGTCAGATCTACTCCGGTTAGACCATTGCCCAATAAGCTGTTGATTCTTTTGATGGAGGGAAGAAGCTTCCTACGTTCAGCGACGGTAAGCTTATCCGGAAGGGTGAACTTGGAGTCAAGACGGCTAGGGCGATAACCCGGCAGAGGCTTCTCGTTTGCTGGAGAAGTATCCTGATAATAAAACCAAGTTTGGTTCCAATCTTTTGGGTGGCTCGGTAAGACGATGAGAGGAAAAACAGCACCCTGACGGCGCTGAATTGAAATGCCTCCAAATTCTAAGCTAGAACCGTTGGTGCATTCATTCTGGTGATTCAGATAAAAGTACTCTCTAAACAATTCTACGGTGGGCTCTTGTTGAAGATACGCCTCATAGAGCACTTGGAAGTTACAAATATTAGAAATAGAGTTGGGTCCAAGGTCCTGAGGATGGAGTTTGAAGAAATGAAGGACCTCTCTGAAGAATTTTGAACCGGGTGGTGAAAATCCTCAATTCATGTGGTCAGTAAAGATAATCACTTCTCCATCTTTCGGATTGGGACGTTCTTCCTCTGAGTCAGGAGCACGATAAGACATGACATTCTTTGAAGGAAGAAACCCAACAATGAAGAATTCTTTTAACCGTTCATCAGTTACGAAGGAAGGGACCCAGTTACAGATGGTCGGTGACTTCGATGGCATGATGAGCAATGAACTGAAAAAATAAATAACAATATGGTGGTTTAGTCTATGGTCAATTATAAAGAAAGTAAAGGTGGTTTAACTAAGGGGTAATGGTATATAAGGAAAAGAAAACTGGAGTGGTAAGCCGCCATAACTACAGATTTTCTCAGAAGGCAGAATTCAGTTAAGTGTTGGCATAAACAAGTTTCATCAAGTTCTTATTATCATTTTGGATCAAAGGGCTGTTTCAAAAAGGGGAATATTCTAGACCTAAAAAATATAGTACAGAGGAGTTCGTCGACTATAACGAAGCATCTGTACAGGTAAAAGGGATCTATTGATATCAAAAACGAATGCCAAACAGCTACCGCGCGAGCTATATCTCTTTTCTGGATCAAAATAAGTTGCGGAGAAGATCTACAAGATGTCCCATGATGAACATATGAAGAACGCTGAAGAACTCGTGAAACCTAGAAACGGATCTAGTTGCGGGAGAGAGGAAAGCTTACAGGAAGCAGGCCTGCCGCGAAAAGTCGCCGCGTTCTCTGGATGAACTCAGGGTGATGCAGTGGCCAAGCTCGACGACGACGATGAGGGTTGCGGTGACGGCGGAGCTCAAGCAGCGACGGAGGTTGTGAGAGGAAGAAGATGAGGAAGAAAGGAGAATGAGAAAGACTTAAGTTATGCCTATTTATAAGGGAATGCGCGAACAGGCGGGCGCGAAAATCAAGGAGACCCAATAATGATTATCCAACTGAACAGATGCCTCGATTCCCGGAAAGCATTAAAAATGAAAGATCCGTTGAAAGATGACATCATGAAAGTTTTTTGTGTTTCAAAAAGATGATGTCACGGCGGGTTAAGGAAATTATCAGACAAAGGATGGATTCCGTCTAAATATTGAAGATTGACAAAGAACAAAGTTCAAATTCAACCTGGGGCCTAATGTTGGGGATATTATTATCAGCTAAGACCCGCCCAGGAGGGGCCGGGTCAAGATGATAGTTTATTAGTATATGTAGAAAGCCCAAAGGCCCCGGGCCGGCTTAAAAGCCCATTATTGTAAACCGCCATAGGAACGGAAAGACTTGCAAAGAAAGGCATGTAGAGGAAGTCAACGAGCCAGACACGATTATAAGCTGGTCGGGACTCTGTAAGCCACCGGGCGTCAATCCGAGTATATAAGGGGACGACCCGGTGGCGGTTTAGGGCAAGAAACAACAAGTCGATAACCAAGCCGGCGAGTTAAGCCTCTTGGTGATCAAAACCCCGGCAATACCAAACCCAACTAGACGTAGGCTTTTACCTTCATCGTAAGGGGCCGAACTAGTATAAAACTCCCTCGTGTCCCTTGTCCCGATTAACCTCTTTAAGCTTCCTAGTGCGATGGCCCTATGACTAAGTCCTTGCTCTAGGACATCTGTCGGAGTAATGGGCCGCGGGTAGGCCAACCCGAGCCCCAAAACCTTTCAAAACATCGGGGCAGGCTGCGCCCCTCAAGACCCCAGGACGAAGAGCCACCTCCTAGGAGTCGACGGCAAGACGGCCGACTGCCCGCTCACGGCCGAGTCCCAGGGACGACTTCCAAAGAAGCCGGCTTTGGGGAGTCGGCCTGCGACTCCAACAAACCCCATGACCTCATCAAAGGGGACGAGACAGGGGCGTGGCTACAGTGAAGCCCACCCCCGCCCCTCACCAAGGGCAGGCATGGCCACGGCACGCCGTACCCCGGAAGATCTCTGTGCGGCGTGGCACTGTTGCCATGCCAGCCCTGACATCAGCACCGCAGGGCCGAATCCTGCACCCATGACGGCTTGTCTGTACGGCCTGGAGGCAGCAGGCCCCACCAGTCAGTGAGACCTCGGGAGACGGCAGGAGAACCACCAGTCGGACCCGTCGGGAGTCGGCCCGGGGGAGTCGGCCGAGCCCTCCCCCAGGGCCCACGCGCCATTAATCAAGATGTGATGGGGAGAGGCAACAGTGATCGCCCGCCAGGCGGCGGGGCTGTTGCCACGACCTTATGATCAAGCCCGCGTCATCAGAAGCACGGCTACAGTAAGCAGCAGCTAGCAAGACCCGCCCGCGGCGGACGCGGGCTGTCGGCTCCGTACCAGGCCAGTCGGCGGGGCCTGCCATGCGGCGGGCCCCAGTGGTCAGCAGAGAAGACGGAGGCTAGAGACACTGACGGCTGGGCCCGCACCTAGCCAGATTACCATTGTACCCCTGGGGGGTAGGCCTATATAAACCCCCCAGGGCACCCATGTAAAGGGTTGGAACCCATTAGCTCTAGACCAGATCATATAGAAGGGAGAGAGCTAGCCCTGCCCTCTCCTACCACCAGGAAACAGCTCAAGGAGCAACCATGTAAACACTTTGGCCATAGTGATCATGCAGAGACCCCACAGAGCAGCAGTAGGGGTATTATCTCCCCGGAGAGCCCCGAAGCTGGGTAAGATTCACCGGCGTGCATGTCTTCGCCTCATCCTGCTTCTAGGCACCGGCGACGTTCTACTCGCCCCCACCATGATAAGCCATCCGTTGGCATATGTCGCACCAAACCCCCGACAACATCTGCCATGACAATTCCACGACAAAGTCCTAATTTGTGTCAAGAAATTTATTTCCAATTAACAATGTGTCAAGCACACAAGGTTTTCAGAAATATTATTATGCTCCCACTTACTTTCTTGAAACCACAAGCATCTTCGTTACCCATTGATGAAGTCAAACCCCTTTGACCATTCCATCAAAAACGAAGATTCCAACTCCATTTTGCTCTTTCTATCCATTGCTGGAACTCTGAAGCTAGCATACTTACTAGCATCCTCTGGACCGACAAAATACTTTGGATTGTATCACATACAAGTCGTATCTTGTATTTCCATTTCATGGAAATTCTTTTGTCATCCATGTTTCATATCTCACATTTTGAAATATGTATTAATTGCTAGTTTAACCCGAGCCAACTTTAAGCATTGTTATGGCGAGGCAATCTCATTGCAGTCAACTCCTTGAACTTGTTATTGCAAAAAGTCGAGCTTAATGGATAAAACATTTTTATCCGTATTAGTTTATAGTCCCGTTACAATCCGTTAGACTCAAAGTCTTTTAGAGGGTTTATCAAGATTTAAATCTTGAATCATTTATGGAAACTATCTCGGATTATATTGGCATTTAGCCAATTCCAGAGTCAGGGCCCATCAACGCTTCCTCGTGCATCATAGGTATACTGTTGTCTAACAACAATATCTCGTTTGTGGACTTGAGAGGTTTGCACGAGCTTTGTCTATGTTGTTCAGCTGCAAGTTCGACCGAAGTCCATACATCTAATGTAGAGGCTTCCGTATCAGTCGCAGTAGGAAACTCTGGAATCACTTCCAAGGTTCCTTTCCTTTGACCTGATGACAAAGATACTTGTTATTTCGATCGAGTTGCACTGTCCTCCCACTTACCCTTTTGCAAGAACTATTCTCTTTAAAAGCACATCATTTTGTGGCAAAAAATCCTTTGCCTCAGTATAGTGGTGGGGGAATACCCAATGACTTGGGATAACTTACAAAGTAGCACTTGTCTGATTTGGAATAGGTATGTAACCTTTTACACAAGCCCCATATTCCAAATGCCAAGAAAATATATAACATGGTTGGGCGTACCATACCATGCCATCATTTCAACAGACCTGGTGGAGCTATTTTCAGTGTAAAAGCTGCAGTCTCTAAAGCATTACTCTTTAAAAGTGATAATGGCAAATTTATTTATGTCATCTTTGATCTTACCATGTCATAAATGGTTTGATTACATCTTCACAGACATTCCACTCATAGTGGTGTTCCGGGAGGTGTAAGTTATGAAACTCTTTTCACAACTCACCAGACATTCGCTAAACTTGTAACTCAGATATTCCTTTCTACAATCAAATTGTAGAAACATAATTTCCATGTTACAATAACTTCTACTTCATTTTTGAAAACCTTTCGAATGATTTCAAAAGATCCAGACTTACGTCTCATCAAGCAAATATCCATATATCTACTTGAGTCATTTCTGAAGATATATAAATCCACTACTTGCAACAACATTTATTGAACTACACACATCAAAATGTATGATCACCAATAAGTTTGTTGCTCTTTCCTTATGGCATGTGAACGGTATTTCAGTCACTTCACTTTTCGGAGGAAAGTTGCAAGTGTCAGATGATTTAAAATCAAACGACTTCAAAATCCATCATAATGGAATTTTTCCATGCGGGTTTCTCCAATGTGACCAAATGCAGTGCCACACATGTGTGGTATTCTCATAGTCTTGCGACATTTAGCGTCAGTGTTATGGATATATCATTTTACCATCAATATTCATAACATACATCCCATCTTGGATGGAAGCATGGCCCTTCATGTAACAATTTTCTTTTATGAACAACCCTTATGCAATAAAGATTGTGCAATGGGCTAGAGTGTAAGAAACTCTAAAATTAATTATGAAAGTAAACATAGAGGTAATATATTAATATCATTATTCATAACATACATCTCATTCATAATGAAAGTATGGCCCATATGTTTATTCATAATACTGAACAACAAAAGTTCTCTTATGAACAACCTTCTTGCAAGATACCTTATGTAAAGGGCTAGAGTGTGAGAAACTCTAAAATGAATTATGAAAGAAAATACATAGGTAATACACCAATGGAAGGTATAGTAACTTTTACTATGTTCCCAACATGTATTAAAACCTTATTCCTGGCTAGTCTTTTTAGGCCATAGTAGCTCTTACATTGATTCACAACAGAATGCAATCGAGTGGGTATCTTTGCGATTAACTCACAATACCTAAGAATTAGTGATTACCATGTTTAACCATAATTCCCAAGAACTATATCTTTGACCAGCCTTCTATACATCAAAAACTTGTATGACATTCATACATGAGCTAGATATTCCAGTCATCTTTCTTTCTGCCTTTATACTTCTAACAGTTTAACTTTTAGTATTTCCTACTTGCTAAAGAAGCACCCAACTTAAGAGTGCCGTTAGCCCCAGACTTCCTAGGCGTGTAAGTCATACTAACACCCTTTAGACACTTCCTTTCTTTTAAGTTGTTGTTTTATTCACCTTTCATCATATGATAGGCATTCTTCTAGATCCCTCTCTTATCAGTCTAATGCATAGTGAACACTTTACTAATAATTTGCAAACAAACATTGCTTTGGATATTTTATATCTTTCAGCCTTTGTTTGTATCTGAAAATTAATTTTCAGTTCCATGAATATCACATAACTATCCCAAACTTTCAAAGTTCAAGTTTCATGGAAGCAAACATATTGCACTTGACCGCGACGGAATTCTAGCTTTTGGATCGAAGGACGAGAGTCTCATCATCCATTGCATTTAGCGGGAGTATACGGAAAGCATGCGATAGGACAAAGTCCTTCTCGGCACTTGAGGACAATCCTCACATTATGTTACCAATCGTAAAGTTTTAACCAGATATTTAACAACTATTCAATTTTAACAGGGAAGGTGAAAACATGATCCATTATTCTACAACTATTTTGCAAGAAACACTTAGAAAATGTTCATAATTAATTGCATAGAGAATTAAACCTGTTAATTCAACAGTGCACTGCCACTCAAATCAATATCTCTCATAATCTAGAGTGATTCAAGATCCATATTTCTATTCGATGCCATTGACAGGTTCATCATTGATGACACGAATTTCAATCGGTAGGCCAACTTGCCGATCACATCTCTATGTGATTCTTGTTCATCTTTCGATGGGCGTGTTCCGAGCTCAGGACTCTCCTACCTGAACGTCAAAGACAACCAAGTGATCTTGTTGTGAGGTCTGACCTCACCCGCCTCATTCCTCTCGATTCGTTCGTGCTCATGTGTACATGGCGCACCCCAAAAAGATGCGAATTTCATAGGGTGCTACACTTGGGTGAACACTAACTACTTTGAAATTTTAAGTGAGACATCACCCTAATAAAAAACGACTACCGTGCAATCAAGAAGGGTGCATCATAAGGGATAAACATCTCAGGCAATTCATAATAGCATGATATGGTAAAGCCCTTTACGACAGAGAAGTCTTTCATTCCTTCGTCTTCGGCATTTGCGTCGGTGTTCACCTTCATGAAGATTGCCACCACCTTATCAATGCACCAGATAATACTTCTATCTCTATAGCTAACAAAATAAGTGCATTACTTAAGGTTGACACGCAAGTCATTTAAGTGACAATCATATGGCTCCAGCCATCATGCCGAATCATGACATGCATGTCATGTTAATTACATTATATAGTCATCTCATACATAATCCAATTATTATGAGCACTGCTATACCACATCACATGCACATGCAAACCCTCCTGCAAAACCAAGTTAGACGTTTCTAATCGATTCATGCAAAAACTTGTTTTTCGTGGCTTCTAAGGTTTTAAAACAAACCGAAGATACCAACGTCCATCATCAAGTATGATAATTCAAGTCGCTAGATTATATTTGCGGGGTGTATGAAGCACAAGATAATAAAATCTCGAACCCCATACTAAACTTCATCATACGCATGACCCCCGTGCAGATCATATCTGCATTGCCCTTTTGTCTGTGAAATTTCATCTTTCTTTCTAACTATGGTGGATTTCAACGAACTGTTAGCACTTCGCTGATCAATCAGGATCGCGGATTGCCAAAACATTGAAAATCCACCATACCGTTATCAAGATCAGAAATATGCAAATTCCAGGGAAGCAACTGTTGGGGAACGTAGTAATTTCAAAAAAATTCCTACGCACACGCAAGATCATGGTGATGCATAGCAACGAGAGGGGAGAGTGTGTCCACGTACCCTCGTAGACCAAAAGCGGAAGCGTTAGCACAACGCGGTTGATGTAGTCATACGTCTTCACGATCCGACCGATCAAGCACCGAACGCACGACACCTCCGAGTTCTGCACACGTTCAACTCGATGACGTCCCTCGAACTCCGATACAGCCGAGCTTTGAGGGAGAGTTCCGTCAGCACGACGACGTGGTGATGATGATGATGTTCTACCGACGCAAAGCTTCGCCTAAGCACCGCTACGATATGACCGAGGTGGATTATGGTGGAGGGGGGCACCGCACACAGCTAAAAGATCTAAGAGATCAATTGTTGTGTCTATGGGGTGTCCCCCTCCTCCATATATAAAGGGGGAGGAGCAGGGGGTCGGCCAAGAGGAGGAGGCGCGCCCAAGGGGGGGGGCAATCCTACTCCAAGTAGGTTTTGCCCCCTATCCTATTCAAACTAGGAGAAGGGAAAGGAGGAGGTGGCGAGAAGGAAGGAGAAGGGGGGCGCCACCCCCTTCCCTTTCCCAATTCGGATTGGGGCAAGGGGGTCACGCGCCACCTCCAGCTGCCTCTCCTCTTCCACCACTCTGGGTCCATGAGGCCCAATAACCCCCGGGGGGATTCCGGTAACCCCCCGGTACTCCGGTATATATCCGATAACCCCCGGAACTATTCCGATGTCCGAATATAGTCGTCAAATATATCAATCTTCATGTCTCGACCATTTCGAGACTCCTCGTCATGTCCATGATCACATCCGGGACTCTGAACTACCTTCGGTACATCAAAACACATAAACTCATAATATAACCGTCATCAAACTTTAAGCGTGCGGACCCTACGGGTTCGAGAGCTATGTAGACATGACCGAGACATGTCTCCGGTCAATAACCAATAGCGGAACCTGGATGCTCATGTTGGCTCCTACATATTCTACGAAGATCTTTATCGATCAAACCGTATAACAACATACGTTGTTCCCTTTGTCACCGGTATGTTACTTGCCCAAGATTCGATCGTAGGTATCTCAATACCTAGTTAACTCTCGTTACCGGCAAGTCTCTTTACTCGTTCCATAATACATCATCCAGCAACTAACTCATTAGTTGCAATGCTTGCAAGGCTTAAGTGATGTGTATTACCGAGTGGGCTGATACGTCCATTTTGCATCATGCTTTTATATCGATATTTATTGCATTATGGACTATTATTACACATTATGTCACAATACTTATGCTTGTTTACAAGGTTTCCATAAAGAGGGAGAATGCCGGCAGCTGGGATTCTGGGCTAGAAAAGGAGCAAATATTAGAGACCAATTCTGCACATCTCCAAATGTCCCGAAACTTCACGGAAGACGTTTTCAGAATATATAAAAAATACTCAGTGGAAGAAGTTCATCGGGGGCCACACCCTGCCCACGAGGGTGGGGGCGCGCCCTACCCCCCTGGGCGCGCCCCCCTACCCTATGGGCCCCCTGGTGGCCCTCCGATGGCCATCTTCTGCTATATGAGGTCTTTCGATGAGAAAAAAATCATAAGCCATCTTCTCGGACGAAACTCCGCCGCCACGAGGCAGAACCTTGGCGGAACCAATCTAGGGCTCTGGCAGAGCTGTTCTGCCCAGGAAACTTCCCTCCGGGAGGGGGAAATCATCGCCATCATCATCACCAACGCTCCTCTCATCGGGAGATGGCAATCTCCATCGGGAGAGGGCAATCTCCTCTCAAAACCCTAGTTCATCTCTTGTATCCAATTCTTGTCTCCAAGTCCGGGATTGGTACCTGTGGGTTGCTAGTAGTGTTAATTACTCCTTGTAGTTGATGCTAGTTTGTTTATTTGGTGGAAGATCATATGTTCAGATCATATATGCATATAAATACCCATCTGATTATGAACATGAATATGCTTCATGAGTAGTTACGTTTGTTCCTGAGGACATGGGAGAAGTTTTGCTATTAGTAGTCATGTGAATTTGGTCTTCGTTCGATATTTTGATGAGATGTATGTTGTCATCCCTCTAGTGGTGTCATGTGAACGTCGACTACATGACACTTCACCATTGTTTGGGCCTAGAGGAAGGCATTGGGGAGTAATAAGTAGATGATGGGTTGCTAGAGTGACAGAAGCTTAAACCCTAGTTTATGCGTTGCTTCGTAAGGGGCTGATTTGGATCCATATGTTTCATGCTATGGTTAGGTTTACCTTAATACTTTTGTTGTAGTTGCAGATGCTTGCAATAGAGGTTAATCATAAGTGAGATGCTTGTCCATGTAAGGACAGTACCCAAGCACAAGTCCACCCACATATCAGACTATCCAAGTGCCGAACGCAAATAGTATGAACGTGATGAAAACTAGCTTGATGATATTCCCATGTGTCCTCGGGAGCACTTTTCTCTATATAAGAGTTTGTCCAGGCTTCTCCTTTGCTCTAAAAAGGATTGGGCCACCTTGCTGCACTTTATTTACTTTTGTTACTTGTTGCTCGTTACAAATTATCCTATCACAAAATTATCTATTACCACTTATTTCAGTATTTGTAGAGAATACCTTGCTGGAAACCGCTTATCATTTCTTTCTGCTCCTCGTTGGGTTCGACACTCTTACTTATCGAAAGGACTACGATAGATCCCCTATACTTGTGGGTCATCAAGACTCTTTTCTAGTGCCATTGCCGGGGAGTGAAGCGCCTTTGGTAGGTGGAATTTGGTAAGGAAAAATTTATATAGTGTGATGAAATTTACTATCACTTGTTACTATGGAAAGTAATCCTCTGAGGGGCTTGTTCGGGGTATCTTCACCCCGACCAGTAGAGCAAAGAGTTGCTCCTCAACCTACTGAACCTACTAAAAATGAAAATGTCTGCTTTGAAATTCCTTCAGGTATGATAGAAAAACTGCTAGCTAATCCTTTTGTAGGAGATGGAACAAAGCATCCTGATGAGCATCTAATATATGTGGATGAAGTTTGTGGATTATTTAAGCTTGCAGGTGTACCCAGAGATGCTGTTAAGAAGAAGGTCTTCCCTTTATCTTTGAAGGGAGATGCATCAACATGGTATAGGCTATGTGATGATATGGGGTCTTGGAACTACAAACGATTGAAATTGGAATTTCATCAGAAGTTTTATCCTATGCATCTTGTTCATCGTGATCGCAATTATATATATAATTTTTGGCCTCTGAAGGAGAAAGCATCGCTCAAGCTTGGGGGAGGCTTCAATCAATGTTATATTCATGCCACAATCATGAGCTCTCAAGAGAAATGATTATTCAAAATTTTTATGCTCGACTTTCTGATAGCAATCGCACCATGCTTGATACTTCTTGTGATGGCTCTTTTATGATGAAGACTATTGAATTCAAATGGGATTTATTAGAAAGGATTAAACGCAACTCTGAAGATTGGGACCTCGACAAAGGTAAGGAGTCAGGTATGACACCTAAGTTTGATTGTGTTAAGTCTTTTATGGATACCGATGTTTTCCGTAAATTTAGCACTAAATATGGACTTGACTCTGAGATAGTAGCTTCTTTCTGTGAATCTTTTGCTACTTATATTGATCTCCCCAAGGAGAAGTGGTTTAAATATCATCCTCCCATAGAAGTAAAAGTAGTTGCACCTATTAAAGTTGAAGAAAAGGTTATCACTTATAATGATCTTGTTGTTCCTACTTCTTATGTTGAGAAACCACCTTTCCCTGTTAGGATAAAGGATCATGCTAAAGCTTCAACTGTGGTTCGTAAAAGCAATATTAAAACTTATACACCTCTTGAGCAAGTTAAAGTTGAACCTAATATTGATATTGTTAAAGATCTCTTATCTGATAATATTGATGGGCATGTTATTTATTTTTGTGATGAAACTGCTAGAATTGCTAAACTGTGTGCTAAAGATAAACCTAGACATGTGGTAGGCATGCCTGTTATTTCTGTTAAAAAAGGAGATCATTGTTATCATGGCTTATGTGATATGGGTGCTAAAAGAGGTAGCAAGAAGGATTTCTGGCGCCATTGCCGGGGAGGTCTACGCAAAAGTCAACATACCAAGTACCCATCACATACCCTTATCTCCCGCATTACATTATTTGCCATTTGCCTCTCGTTTTCCTCTCTCCCCCCCCCCAATTCACCCTTGCCGTTTTATTCGCCCTCTCTCTCTCTATCCTCCCTCTCTTTCTCTATTTGCCCCTTTTTGTCCACTTGCTTTTTGTTTGCTTGTGTGTTAGTTTGCTTATTTATCGCGATGGCTCAAGATAATACTAAATTGGGTGACTTCACCAATACCAACAACAATGATTTTATTAGCACTCCGATTGCTCCTCTTACTGATGCTGAATCTTGTAAAATTAATGCTGCTTTGCTGAATCTTGTCATGAAAGACCGTTCTCCGGCCTTCCTAGTGAAGATGCCGCTACCCATCTAAATAGCTTCGTTTATTTGTGTGACATGCAAAAGAAGAAAGATGTGGATAATGATATTGTTAAATTGAAGCTATTTCCTTTTTCGCTTAGAGATCGTGCTAAAGCTTGTTTTTCGTCTTTGCCTAAAAATAGTATTGATTCATGGAATAAGTGCAAAGATGCTTTTATCTCTAAGTATTTTCCTACCGCTAAGATCATCTCTCTTAGAAACGATATTATGAATTTTAAGCAACTTGATCATGAACATGTTGCACAAGCTTGGGAGAGAATGAAATTAATGATACGTAATTGCCCTACTCATGGATTAAATTTGTGGATGAGTATAAAAAAAATTTATGCCGGATTGAATTTTGCTTCTAGAAATCTTTTGGATTCAGCCGCGGGAGGCACTTTTATGGAAATCACTTTAGGAGAAGCAACTAAACTCCTAGATAATATTATGGTTAATTATTCTCAATGGCATACTGAAAGATCTACTAATAAAAAGGTGCATGCAATAGAAGAAATTAATGTTTTGAGTGGAAAGATGGATGAACTTATGAAATTATTTGCTAATAAGAGTGTTTCTTCTGATCCTAATGATATGCCCTTGTCTACTTTGATTGAGAATAATAATGAATCTATGGATGTGAATTTTGTTCATAGGAACAATTTTGGTAGGAACGCGTATAGAGGAAATTTCAATCCTAGGCCTTATCCTAGTAATCCCTCTAATAATTATGGTAATTCCTACAACAATTCCTTTGAAAATTATAATAAGATGCCCTCTGATTTTGATTCTAATTTAAAGAATTTATTACTTCGCAAAAGAATTTTGAATGCTATGATTGAAGAAAAATTGCTTAAGATTGATGATTTGGCTAGGAACAGTGATAGAATTGCTCTTGATGATGATTCTTTAAAACTTAGATCTATTCCACCTAAGCATGATATCAATGAGTCTCTCAAAGCCATGAGAATTTCCATTGACGAGTGCAAAGAAAGAACCGCTAGGATGCGTGCTAAGAAAGATGCCTTTATAAAAGCGTGTTCTTCTAGTTCCTATGAAAATAATGATGAAGATCTAAAAGTTATTGATGTGTCCCCTATTAAATCTTTGTTTTGCAATATGAATCTTGATAATGATGGGACTGAATATGATCCACCTTTACCTAGAAGGCATTCCAAGAATTCTGAATCTTTTGATCTTGATGCTAAATTTGATAAAAGTGGGATTGAAGAAATTAAAACCCTAGATGTTGCTAAACCCACTATTATGGATTTCCAGGAATTTAACTATGAAAATTGCTCTTTGATTGATTGTATTTCCTTGTTGCAATCCGTGCTAAATTCTCCTCATGCTTATAGTCAAAATAAAGCGTTTACTAAACATATCATTGATGCATTGATGCAATCTTATGAAGAAAAACTTGAATTGGAAGTTTCTATCCCTAGAAAACTTTATGATGAGTGGGAACCAACTATTAAAATTAAAATTAAAGATCATGAATGCTATGCTTTATGTGATTTGGGTGCTAGTGTTTCCACGATTCCAAAGACTTTGTGTGATTTGTTAGGTTTCCGTGATTTTGATGATTGCTCTCTAAACATGCACCTTGCGGATTCCACTATTAAGAAACCTATGGGAAGAATTAATGATGTTCTTATTGTTGCAAATAGGAATTATGTGCCCGTAGATTTTATTGTTCTTGACATAGATTGCAATCCTTCATGTCCTATTATTCTTGGTAGACCTTTCCTTAGAACGATTGGTGCAATTATTGATATGAAGGAAGGAAATATTAGATTCCAATTTCCGTTAAAGAAAGGCATGGAACACTTTACTAGAAATAAAATTAAATTACCTTATGAATCTATTATGAGAGCCACTTATGGATTGCCTACTAAAGATGGCAATACCTAGATCTATTCTTTCTTATTATGCCTAGCTAGGGGCGTTAAGCGATAGCGCTTGTTGGGAGGCAACCCAATTTTATTTTTATTCCTTGCTTTTTGCTCCTGTTTAGTAATAAATAAATTATTTAGACTCTGTTTTGGTTGTGTTTTTTTTTTGTGTTTAATTAGTGTTTGTGCCAAGTAGAACCGTTGGGAAGACTTGGGAAAGTCTTGTTGAACTTGCTGTAAAAAACAGAAACTTTAGCGCTCACGAGAACTGCTGTAATTTTTATTTGGAAAGTGATATTTATTTAATTATTTTTGAAGATGATTAATAGATAAATTCCTCACGTCCAGCAATTTATTTTAGAATTTTGGGGGTTCCAGATCTTGCGCTAGCTACAGATTACTACAGAATGTTCTGTTTTTGACAGATTCTGTTTTTCGTGTGTTGTTTGCTTATTTTGATGAATCTATGGCTAGTAAAATAGTTTATGAACCATAGAGAAGTTGGAATACAGTAGGTATAACACCCATATAAATAAAGAATGATTTAATTACAGTACCTTGAAGTGGTCTTTTGTTTTCTTTAGCTAACGGAGCTCACGAGATTTTCTACTTTAAGTTTTGTGTTGTGAAGTTTTCAAGTTTTGGGTAAAGATTTGATGGATTATGGAACAAGGAGTGGCAAGAGCCTAAGCTTGGGGATGCCCATGGAACCCCCAAGATAATCTAAGGACACCTAAAAGCCAAAGCTTGGGGATTCCCGGAAGGCATCCCCTCTTTCGTCTACTTCTATCGGTAACTTTACTTGGAGCTATATTTTTATTCGCCACATGATATGTGTTTTGCTTGGAGCGTCTTGTATGATTTGAGTCTTTGCTTATTAGTTTTCCACAATCATCCTTGTTGTACACATATTTTGAGAGCGCCATACATGATTTGGAATTTGTTAGAATACTCTATGTGCTTCGCTTATATCTTTTGAGTTATAAAATTTTGCTCTAGTGCTTCACTTATATCTTTTAGAGCACGGTGGTGGATTTGTTTTATAGAAACTATTAATCTCTCATGCTTCACTTAGATTATTATGAGAGTCTTAATAGCATGGTAATTTGCTTAAAATCCTAATATGCTTGGTATGCAAGATTAATAATAAAACTTTCTTATGAGTGTGTTCAATACTAAGAGAAGTTTGATGCTTGATGATTGTTTTGAGACATGGAGGTAATAATATCAAAGTCGTGCTAGTTGAGTAGTTGTGAAATTGAGAAATACTTGTGTTTAGGTTTCCAAGTCCCGTAGCATGCACGTATGGTAAACGTTATGCAACAAATTTGAAACATGAGGTGTTATTTTATTGTCTTCCTTATGAGTGGTGGTCGGGGACGAGCGATGGTCTTTTCCTACCAATCTACCCCCCTAGGAGCATGCGCGTAGTACCGAGGTTTTTGATGACTTGTAGATTTTTCAATAAGTATGTGAGTTCTTTATAACTAATGTTGAGTCCATGGATTATACGCACTCTCACCCTTCCATCCTTGCTAGCCTCTTCGGTACCGTGCATTGCCCTTTCTCACATTGAGAGTTGGCGCAACCTTCGCCGGTGCATCCAAACCCCGTGATATGATACGCTCTTTCACACATAAACCTCCTTATATCTTCCACAAAACAGCCACCATACCTACCTATTATGGCATTTCCATAGCCATTCCGAGATATATTGCCATGCAACTTTCCATCATTCCGTTCATCATGACACATTCATAATTGTCATATTGCTTAGCATGATCATGTAGTTGACATAGTATTTGTGGCAAAGCCACCGTTCATAATTCTTTCATACATGTCACTCTTGGTTCATTGCATATCCCGGTACACCGCCGGAGGCATTCATATAGAGTCATCTTTGTTCTAGTATCGAGTTGTAATCATTGAGTTGTAAATAAATAGAAGTGTGATGATCATCATTTTCTAGAGCATTGTCCCAAGTGAGGAATATAAAAAAAGAGGAAAGGCCATAAAAAGAGAAGGCCCAAAAAATGAGAGAAAAAGAGAGAAGGGACAATGTTACTATCCTTTGCCACACTTGTGCTTCAAAGTAGCATCATAATCCTCATGTTAGAGAGTCTCTTGTTTTGTCACTTTCATATACTAGTGGGAAATTTTCACTATAGAACTTGGCTTGTATATTCCAACAATGGGCCTCCTCAAGTGCCCTGGGTCTTCATGAACAAGCAAGTTGGATGCACACCCACTAGTTTCTTTTGTTGAGCGTTCATACATTTATAGCTCTAGTGCATCCGTTGCATGGCAATCCCTACTCCTTGCATTAACATCAATCGGTGGGCATCTCCATAGCCCATTGATTAGCCTCGTTGATGTGAGACTTCCTCCTTTTTTGTCTTCTCCACATAACCCCCCTCATTATATTCTATTCCACCTATAGTGCTATGTCCATGGCTTGCGCTCATATATTGCGTGAAAGTTCATAGGTTAGAGATTACTAAAGTATGAAACAATTGCTTGGCTTGTCATCGGGGTTGTGCATGATGATAGCATTCTTGTGTGACGAAAATGAAACATGACTTAACCATATGATTTTGTAGGGATGAACTTTCTTTGGCCATGTTATTTTGAGAAGACATAATTGCTTAGTTAGTATGCTTGAAGTATTATCATTTTTATGTCAATATGAACTTTTGTCTTGAATCTTTCGTATCTGAATATTCATACCATAATTAAGAAGAATTACATTAAAATTATGCCAAGTAGCACTCCGCATCAGAAATTCTGTTTTCATCATTTACCTACTCGAGGACGAGCAGGAATTAAGCTTGGGGATGCTTGATATGTCTCCAATGTATCTATAATTTTTGATTGCTCCATGCTATATTATCTACTGTTTTGGACATTATTGGGCTTTATTATCCACTTTTATATTATTTTTGGGACTAACCTATTAACCGGAGGCCCAGCCCAGAATTGCTGTTTTAGGGTTTCAAAGAAAAGGAATATCAAACGGAGTCCAAACGGAATGAAACCTTCGGGAACGTGATTTTCTCACCGAATACAACTCAGGAGACTTGGACCCTACGTCAAGCCAACTAACAGGAGGCCACGAGATAGGGGGCGCGCCTGCCCCC
>NC_041380.1:532821680-532888424 GCF_002162155.2 Triticum dicoccoides | reverse complement strand
AGCCCTCCACCCTCGTGGGCCCCCTGTTGCTCCACCGACGTACTCCTTCCTCCTATATATACCTACGTACCCCCAAATGATCAGAACAGGAGCCAAAACCCTAATTCCACCGCCGTAACTTTCTGTATCCACGAGATCCCATCTTGGGGCCTCTTCCAGAGCTCCACCGGAGGGGGCATCGATCATGGAGGGCTTCTACATCAACACCATAGTCTCTCCGATGAAGTGTGAGTAGTTTACTTCAGACCTAAGGGTCCATAGTTAGTAGCTAGATGGCTTCTTCTCTCTTTTTGGATCTCAATACAATGTTCTCCCCCTCTCTTGTGGAGATCTATTCGATGTAATATTCTTTTTGCGGTGTGTTTGTTGAGACCGATGAATTGTGGGTTTATGATCAAGTCTATCTATGAATAATATTTGAATCTTCTCTGAATTCTTTTATGTATGATTGGTTATCTTTGCAAGTCTCTTCGAATTATCAGTTTGGTTTGGCCTACTAGATTGATCTTTCTTGCAATGGGAGAAGTGCTTAGGTTTGGGTTCAATCTTGCGGTGTCCTTTCCCGGTGACAATAAGGGCAGCAAGGCATGTATTATATTGTTGCCATCGAGGATAACAAGATGGGGTTTTCTTAATATTGCATGAGTCTATCCCTCTACATCATGTCATCTTGCTTAAGGCGTTACTCTGTTTTTAACTTAATACTCTAGATGCATGCTGGATAGCGGTCGATGAGTGGAGTAATAGTAGTAGATGCAGGCAGGAGTCGGTCTACTTGTCTCGGACGTGATGCCTATATACATGATCATACCTAGATATTCTCATAACTATGCTCAATTCTGTCAATTGCTCAACAGTAATTTGTTCACCCACGGTAGAATACTTATGCTCTCGAGAGAAGCCACTAGTGAAACATATGGCCCCGGGTCTATCTTTATCATATTAATCTCCTACTACTTAGTTATTTACTTTGCCTTTATTTTACTTTGCATCTTTATCATAAAATACCAAAAAATATTATCTTATCATATCTATCAGATCTCACTCTCGTAAGTGGCCCCATAGGGATTGACAACCCCTCTTTGCGTTGGTTGCGAGGATTTATTTGTTTTGTGCAGGTACGAGAGACTCGCGCGTAGCCTCCTACTGGATTGATACCTTGGTTCTCAAAAACTGAGGGAAATACTTACGCTACTTTGCTGCATCACCCTTCCTCTTCCGGGAAAACCAACGCAGTGCTAAAAGAGGTAGCAGCTTCTACTGCAAACAGACTGGTCACTGGAAGCGGAACTGCCCCAAGTATTTGGCGGATAAGAAAGATGGCAAGGTGAACAAAGGTATATGTGATATACATGTTATTGATGTGTACCTTACTAATGCTCACAGTAGCACCTGGGTATTTGATACTGGTTCTGTTGCTAATATTTGCAACTCGAAACAGGGACTACGGATTAAGCAAAGATTGGCTAAGGACGAGGTGACGATGAGCGTGGGAAATGGTTCCAAAGTCGATGTGATCGCAGTCGGCACGCTACCTCTACATCTACCTTCGGGATTAGTTTTAGACCTGAATAATTGTTATTTGGTGCCAGCGTTGAGCATGAACATTATACCTGGATCTTGTTTGATGCGAGACGGTTATTCATTTAAATCAGAGAATAATGGTTGTTCTATTTATATGAGTAATATCTTTTATGGTCATGCAACCTTGAAGAGTGTTCTATTCTTATTGAATCTCGATAGTAGTGATACACATATTCATAATATTGAAGCCAAAAGATGCAGAGTTGATAATGATAGTGCAACTTATTTGTGGCACTGCCGTTTAGGTCATATTGATGTAAAGCGCATGAAGAAACTCCATATTGATGGACTTTTGGAACCACTTGATTATGAATCACTTGGTACTTGCGAACCGTGCCTCATGGGCAAAATGACTAAAACGCCGTTCTTCGGAACTATGGAGCGAGCAACAGATTTGTTGGAAATCATACATACAGATATATGTGGTCCGATGAATGTTGAGGCTCGCGGCGGGTATCGTTATTTTCTCACCTTCACAGATGATTTAAGCAGATATGGGTAGCAAGGCCGAGTCGAAGGTGAAGTTGAAAAGTTTGAAACATTGACAGGTGAAGGTGAAGTTGAAGTTGAAAAGCTTGAAGGTTAAGTAGATATGGGTATATCTACTTAATGAAACATAAATCTGAAACATTTGAAAAGTTCAAAGAATTTCAGAGTGAAGTTGAAAATCATCGTAACAAGGAAATAAAGTTTCTACGATCTGATCGTGGCGGAGAATATTTGAGTTACGAGTTTGGTATTCATTTTTGTCGGTGTTCTGGGAACGTGGGTCCCCAGACTTGCCTGCCTGCGGCCCACGGCGTGGCCAAGCAGCAGGCCGTACGGCCCATCTTCACCAACAAGGCACCCAAGACCCTCGCGAGGGGCCAAGCCTCTCGAGGCGGACGATGCAAGACCTCTTCTGGAGTGGCCTATCTAGGAAGGCTCATGAGGAGCGGAGATATCAAGGCAGGGCAAACCTAACGAGGCTCTCGTGACGTAAGCCATGACGATTGACACCAGGCGGGCGCCAGCGCATGCAGCGTCCTTGTTTCCCCTTTGGTGCAAAGGAGGCAAGCATAGCCGCGGAGTACCGAGGCCTCAGGCAAAGGTTGCCATTTCGGTGCAACAAGACCAAGACCAGAAGGACGGCAAGACAGAGGTCATCGTGGAGCCCAAGACGGCGTCACCCAAGAGCCTTTCACAGGCGCAGACTACCTTTTGTCACGATAGCTTGTACTAGCTGTCCCCCTTCAAATTAGCCCACCATTGTTGGCTCCCTTCCCGCTCAATATTTGGGAAGAGGACCAGGGCCTATATAAGTAGAGCTAGCCACCATAGTAGAGGGGAGATCGGATCGGACCTAGAGAGATCGGATCGGACCCAGAGATACACACAAGTCCAAAAGCACAAGAACACCTCAACCTCGGGAGGTTGTTCTTCCCTTGTATTGTTCATCATCAGCCCGTGAGGCAATCCACCACCACCACACTGGAGCAGGGTATTGCACCACAACGGTGGCCCGAACCAGTATAAACTCCGTGTCTTTCTGTCTTGTGAGTTCGTCGAGTTCGTCCGCAAGATCTTAGCGAGCTAGAGCATAGATCGGTAGGAGGGAAAGACTTCGCGCGCACCCCAGTGTTCGAACCATAAGGGTTTGCCGGAACCCCACATCTGACATTTGGCGCGCCGGGTAGGGGTGCGCCGTAGTTTCCCTTCTGTCGGTTCGTTGCTCTGTCGCTCCGTCGTCTCCATGGCGGACACTCGCCGTGCTCGAGCTGAGTGTCGGGCTGCCGCAAACGCTGCCGTAGGCGGGTCACCTTGTTGCTCTCCGTCACCCGCTGCCAACGCTGCCACCGGCCCGGCGGGGAACGAGAAGCAGGCGTCCTCGCTGCATCCTTCAGTGCGGTAAGACGGCCGCACCGCTACTCCATCACTCACCCCTGCTGGTTCTTCGTCTCACGCGCACCATGCTCCCGTGGAGGCACGGGCCGCGCTCATCGTGGAGAACGAGCTCCTGCATTACCTCCCCGTCGACTACCTCTATGAGGAGTGGCTTGACCACGTCACCGAGCTTGTTCGTGCCGCAGGGGGCTCTCCTACACCGTCCCACTCTCTACCTCCCCCTCAACCAGTCGCAGGCGATGGGGCTCATGGCATGCCTCCACTACCTCGACCCCAAGACGGTGCCTTGGCACCAAGGCGCACGCCTCCGCGGCGTGATCCACCACGCCTGGCGCCCACGCGTGAACAAAGAAGTTGTCAAGAAATCCCGCGGCCGTGAGAAGCTGCACTGGCGCTCCCAGCGCCACCTCGTCAAGACCGCATGTCGTGTGAGTGGTGCAGCACGGACCTCGCCAAGACCAAGCTCCGCCTCAGAAGTGGGCCCCGACGACCATGGCTGGCTGTCGTGCCTTCACCCCTGAACTGCGTAGCGTCGCCTGGCCAAGCAAGTTCAAGACAGATCTACCTCCTCGATACGACGGCACCGCCGACCCCGCAGAGTTCTTGCAGCTCTATGAGTTGAGCATCAAAGCAGCCAACGGCGATGAAAAAGTCATGGCGAACTGGTTTCCCATGGCTCTCAAGGATGGGGCCCGCTCCTGGCTCCTGAACCTGCAGCACGGTCGATCTCCTCCTAGAACGAGATGCGCGACCGCTTCCTCGCCAACTTCCAGGGCACTTGCGACCGCCCACCGGCCGCGGGCGATCTATGCCGCATCAAGCAACAGCCAGGAGAGACCCTCCAGAAGTACATCTAGCTCTTCAACAACAACCGCCTCAAGATCCCCAAGGTCACGGACGAGGCCATCATCTCTGCGTTTTCTGATGGCGTCCGCCGCGTCAAGATGAAGGAAGAGCTTGCTATCCACGAGGAGCTCTGCACATCTCAGGAGCTGTTCAACCTGGCGACCAAGTGCGCAAGAGCTGAGGAGGGGCGCCTCTCTCTCCTTGAGCTGCCAGCTGCAAGAGTGGAGGAGAAGAAGGCCAAGGCCAAGGACGTGAAGCGCAAAGAGGCAGTAGTGCTCGCAGTGGAGCCCGACACCAAGCGAGGCAGAGATCAGCACGAATCGTCCAAGAACAGCCGACTGTTCTGCGCCTTCCATAACCTGAACACCCACAACACCAGTGACTACCAAGAGCTCAGAGCCATACGGGAAGGACGCTATGGTCAATGCTCCGAGCGCAACGATCGGGGCTACGGCCGCGGAGGAGGGCGCGGAGGAGAACGCTGGGACAACTGTGGCCCGCGCCAGGAGTGGCGTGACCGGCCTCGCGAGGACCGCTGGCAGGACCAACCTCGCGAGGGCGCCTAGAGGGACCCACCTGGTGAGGATCACCCCCAGGGCAACGCCGGTCTTCCCCCATTGCCGCCACCAAGAAGGAACAACGACCACCACCAGGACGAGGGGGCTGGGGGCTTCCAGGAGCCGTGTGCGATCGCTTGCATCTTGGGCGGTGCTCAGGCCCTAGCCTCTCAGCGCATCTTCAAACAGTTCACTCGTGAGGTGAACACGGCGGTCCCCAAGCTCGAGGCCATGCACCCGCTCAGGTGGTCCCAATGCACCATCACCTTCGACTCGGCCGACCAGCTCAAGTGCGCAGCCACCGCTGGCGCACTCCCTATGTTGTGCTCCCAAGTCATCAGCAATGTGCAAGTCACCAAGACTCTCATTGACGGCGGCGCAGGGCTCAACGTCCTATCCGTCGACACATTCGACAACCTCCAAGTGCCCTATGAGCAGCTCCAGCCAACCAAGCCTTTCTCAGGAGTGACTGGCGGTTCCACCACACCGATAGGGCAAGTCCGCCTGTCTGTCACCTTCGGGGAGCGCAAGAACTACCGCACCGAGCTCATCGACTTCGACGTCGCGCACATCTGCCTGTCGTACAATGCTATCCTCGGGTATCCAGCCCTGGCCAAGTTCATGGCAGTCACTCACCACGGCTACTGTTGGAAATATGCCCTAGAGGCAATAATAAATTAGTTATTATTATATTTCCTTGTTCATGATAATTGTTTATTATCCATGCTAGAATTATATTGATAGGAAACTCAGATACATGTGTGGATACATAGACAACACCATGTCCCTAGTAAGCCTCTAGTTGACTAGCTCGTTGATCAATAGATGGTTACGGTTTCCTAACCATGGACATTGGATGTCATTGATAACGGGATCACATCATTAGGAGAATGATGTGATGGACAAGACCCAATCCTAAGCCTAGCACAAGATCATGTAGTTCGTATGCTAAAGCTTTTCTAATGTCAAGTATGATTTCCTTAGACCATGAGATTGTGCAACTCCCGGATACCGTAGGAGTGCTTTGGGTGTGCCAAACATCACAACATAACTGGGTGGCTATAAAGGTACACTACAGGTATCTTTGAAAGTGTCTGTTGGGTTGGCACGAATCGAGACTGGGATTTGTCACTCCGTGTGACGGAGAGGTATCTCTGGGCCCACTCGGTAGGACATCATCATAATGTGCACAATGTGATCAAGGAGTTGATCACGAGATGATGTGTTACGGAATGAGTAAAGAGACTTGCCGGTAACGAGATTGAACAAGGTATCGGGATACCGACGATCGAATCTCGGGCAAGTATCGTACCGCTAGACAAAGGGAATTGTATACGGGATTGATTAAGTCCTTGACATCGTGGTTCATCCGATGAGGTCATCGTGGAACATATGGGAGCCAACATGGGTATCCAGATCCCGTTGTTGGTTATTGACCGGAGAGTCATCTCGGTCATGTCTGCATGTCTCCCGAACCCGTAGGGTCTACACACTTAAGGTTCGGTGACGCTAGGGTTATAGAGATATAAGTATGCGGTAACCCGAAAGTTGTTCCGAGTCCCGTATGAGATCCCGGACGTCACGAGGAGTTCCGGAATGGTCCGGAGGTAAATAATTATATATAGGAAGTGCTATTTCGGCTATCGGGACAAGTTTCGGGGTCACCGGTATTGTACCGGGACCACCGGAAGGGTCCCGGGGGTCCACCGGGTGGGGCCACCTGCCCCGGGGGGCCACATGGGCTGTAGGGGGTACGCCTTGGCCTTTATGGGCCAAGGGCACCAGCCCCAAGAGGCCCATGCGCCAAGAGATAAGGGAAAGAAAGAGTCCTAAAGGGGGAAGGCACCTACAAGGTGCCTTGGGGAGGATGGACTCCTCCCTGGCCGCACCCTTCCTTGGAGGAAGGGCCAAGGCTGCGCCCCCCCCTCTCCCTTGGCCCTATATATAGTGGGGGGAAGGGAGGGCAGCAACACCTAAGCCCTGGCGCCTCCCTCTCCCTCCCATGACACATCTCCCTCCTCCCGCAGCGCTTGGCGAAGCCCTGTTGGAATCCCGCTACTTCCACCACGCCGTCGTGCTGCTGGATCTCCATCAACCTCTCCTTCCCCCTTGCTGGATCAAGAAGGAGGAGACGTCGCTACTCCGTACGTGTGTTGAACGCGGAGGTGCCGTCCGTTCGGCGCTAGGATCATCGGTGATTTGGATCACGACGAGTACGACTCCATCAACCCCGTTCTCTTGAACGCTTCCGCGCGCGATCTACAAGGGTATGTAGATCCACTCCTACCTTGTTGCTAGATGACTCCATAGATTGATCTTGGTGATACATAGAAAATTTTGAATTATTGCTACGTTCCCCAACAGCTACAATGTTCTCAAGATGCCAGGAAGTAGGGGAATCATCACGGTCCCATGTGAAGAAAGGGATGCGGTGTGCTCCCTTGAGCGCGCCTTCCAAGCCGCAGCAATCGATGACCCTGACAGTAGAAGTGAAGGCCCTCCGAAGACCATCCCCAAGAGGAACCTGTTGCGCCGCGCAGGACCCCAAGAAGATGGCGTCAGGTCAGGAGCCTCGTCAGGATCAGCGCCCGCTCCAGGGGCGCCACCCTCAACCGCATAGGAAAGCGTGCCCAGTGCCCTCCTCGGTCAGGACTCGGGGGCTCTCTCTTGGAGAGCCTCAGACCTTGCCAACCTAATGAGGGAGGCGCTTGGGCACTACTTGGAAGCGTGCTTCATGGCACACTTTCCTCAGGAGAGCACGGGGCAAGGAGTGCCCACCCCTCAGGAGTTCATCATCGAGACCACCCAAGAGCTACAAGATGCAAGAGCCATGCGCGGCGACAGCCACTCACGGAGTGCGGCTCACCATCCAGGCGAGGGTGCTGAGCTGCGCGTCTGCATCGACGTCCTAGGGCTCAACAGGGCCGCATCTCAGTAAACGCTTCTGGCTATACGTGCAGGCCGCTGTGAGGGTCCACCACACAACTATGTTCGCATGCACTTCGGCTTGCCGAGCGTGGCGTCGGCCTATCAGCGCAACATGCGGCAAGTCCTGGCGGCTCAGGAGGCCAGGTTCCACGCCATTCTAGAAGAGATGGGGACGGTCTTAAGGGAACCTCCTGAGCCCCCACGCCATTCCTTCAACGCGTGGCTTCAGCTGCACAAACTCTACTTCATCTACAGAACCAGGTGACAGCTTCCAAGTTCATTTAAGTTGGGAGCGCCCCTCGGGCTGCATTATTCCCAGGCCACACGGGTCCGTCTCTGTGGCATGTATCCCTTTTGCTTAAGTCTTTAGCTTACCTTGCTAGGGGTGCCCCTCGAGCTGCATCATCCCTAAGCCGCTCGGGCCAGACCTAGTGGCATGTATCTTCTTGCATTTATCCAAGTCGATCTACTCTTCATACTTAACCTGCCGACGTCTATCGCCTGCTCGATCATTGCCTCCCCTGGGGCCTTCACACAGGCACGGCGCTGGTGCATGGTTCTGTCCCTGCCACGACCGACAAATCTGAGTGGTCGAGCTCTGGCTCATGGAACGCGCCATGCACGTCACCTCACCAGGCCCTCGGTGCCTTCACCTCACCCAGAGCAACCAGCAGCAGGCTAACAGCTGTAATGGTCAACCATGCTTCTTCTTGTGCCTGTTCATAGGGGTCCCGAGGGAAGGATAGCAGACGGCACCACGAGTCTCCTTTTCCCTCGTGCGATTCGCTTGCGCGTTAAAAGGGGGGCTCCTGAGCATCGCGACTCAGGAGCTCTTACTGGCTCTCCAGCCCTCACCCCCTGGCCTTGACCACGGCGTCGCGACTTGGCATACTAGCGGCGACTGAGCTTGCTCAAGGGCCAGGACCTGAGGACGTATAGCACTAAGGAGAGCATGAGGGGGGAACTCGAATGGGCTGACCTGGCTATGCCACACGAATTGGAGCGTGGCCCTAGCGCGACATCAGGAATCGCCATGAAGTCAGCAAGATAAGTTTCGCCCTAGGATCGGCCAAATACCTGAGCCTAACAGTCACTTACGCCGTGCCGCAGCCCCGTTGCAGCCAAGCCTTTTTCCTTTCTTGCCTTACCATGGCTGCTTAAGTGCTAAGGGGGACCTCCTGAGCATCGCGCCTTAGGGGCTCTTACTGGACCTCGGGCCGTGCACCTCCTGGCCTTGACCACGGCATCGCGACCTGGCATACTAGCGACGGCTGTAGCCGCCTTGGGACTGGGACCCATCTACGTAGAGCAACAAGCCATCGCGACGAAAGAAAGGAGGGACCGAGCCTTAACGGGACACGTGTTCATCAAATCTTCATAACAAGGAAGATAGGTACAAAGGCAGTGCAGATCATTACATGCCCCCATGGGGTGATTCATGATTCTTCGCAGGAAACAAAAGCTGATAGTAAGGGGAATCCTATATACACCCTCCCGTGGCGGACACCATCATCAATAGTGGGCCACAGGAGGCCGGCGCCAACCCCATCCAGATCAGCTGCGGCGGCGGCCGGACGCCGCGGCCCTGTGATACGTCTCTGTCGTATCTACTTTTCCAAACACTTTTGCCCTTGTTTTGGACTCTAACTTGCATGATTTGAATGGAACTAACCCGAACTCATGTTGTTTTGAGCAGAATTACCATGGTGTTATTTATGTGCAGAAACAAAAGTTCTTGGAATGACCTGAAACTTCACGGAGCAACTTTTTGGAAAATATAAAAAATACCTGCAAAAGATGAAGGCCAGGGGCCCACCACCTGTCCACGAGGGTGGGGGCGCGCCTGCCCCCTAGGGTGCGCCCCCTACCTCATGGGCCCCCTGGAGCTCCTCCGACCTCAACTCCAACTCTATATATTTGGTTTCGGGGAGAAAAAAATCAGAGAGAAGGATTCATCGCGTTTTACGATATGGAGCCGCCGCCAAGCCCTAAAACCTCTCGGGAGGGCTGATCTGGAGTCCGTTCGGGGCTCCGGAGAGGGGAATCTGTCGCCATCATCATCATCAACCATTCTCCATCACCAATTTCATGATGCTCACCGCCGTGCGTGAGTAATTCCATCGTAGGCTTGCTGGACGGTGATGGGTTGGATGGGATCTATCATGTAATCGAGTTAGTTTTGTTAGGGTTTGATCCCTAGTATCCACTATGTTCTGAGATTGATGTTGCTATGACTTTGCTATGCTTAATGCTTGTCACTAGGGCCCGAGTGCCATGATTTCAGATCTGAACCTATTATGTTTACATCAATATATGAGATTTCTAGATCCCATCTTGCAAGTCTATAGTCACCTATTATGTGTTATGATCTGTTAACCTCGAAGTGACAATAATCGGGATACTTACCGGTGATGACCGTAGTTTGAGGAGTTCATGTATTCACTGTGTGTTAATGCTTTGTTCCGGTACTCTATTAAAAGGAGGCCTTAATATCCCTTAGTTTCCGTAAGGACCCCGCTGCCACGAGAGGGTAGGACAAAAGATGTCATGCAAGTTCTTTTCCATAAGCATGTATGACTATATTCGGAATACATGCCTACATTACATCAATGAACTGGAGCTAGTTTTGTGTCACCCTAGGTTATGATTGTTACATGATGAACCGCATCCGGCATAATTCTCCATCACTGATCCATTGCCTATGAGCTTTCCATATATTGTTCTCCGCTTATTTACTTTTTCGTTGCTATTGTTACAATCACTACAAAATACCAAAAACACTACTTTTGCTACTGTTACCTTTTGCTACCGTTACCACTATTATCATATTACTTTGCTACTAAACACTTTGCTGTAGATATTAAGTTTCCAGGTGTGGTTGAATTGACAACTCAGCTGCTAATACTTGAGAGTATTCTTTGGCTCCCCTTGTGTCGAATCAATAAATTTGGGTTGAATACTCTACCCTCGAAAACTGTTGCGATCCCCTATACTTGTGGGTTATCAAGACTATTTTCTGGCGCCATTGCCGGGGAGCATAGCTCTATTCTTTGAGTGACTTGGGATTTATATCTTCTTATCATTATGAAGAACTTGAGAGATCCAAAAACCAAGATTTATCCCTCAACTACGAGGGGAGGTAAGGAACTGTCATCTAGCTCTGCACTTGATTCACCTTCTGTTATGAGTAAGCTTGCGACACCTAAACATGCTTCTGCTATGCGTTCTGATATGCTGCATGTTATTGATGATGCCACTTCTGCTATGCATGATACTTATGATGAAACTGCTTCTATACTTGATACTACTGTGCCACTTGGTGAATTTCTTGATGAACAACTTGCTAGGGTTAGAGAGAATGAAAATATTGAATCTGATAATACTGATGAAATTGATGATGAAGACTTACCTGTTATTCCTGAGGGTTATGTTTTTGATAAAGAAGCTTCTTTAGCTATTTTAGCTTGCAAAGATAGATACGAACTCAAGAGGTTATTAGCTAAATGGAATCAGCAATCTCTAAATGCTAGAATGAAACCTGACCCTGCTTTTGCTACTTCCCCTATCTGTGTTACTGATAAGGATTATGAATTCTCTCTTGATCCTGATATAATTACTTTGGTTGAATTTGATCCTTTTCATGGCCATGAATCTGAAACTGTTGTGGCACATCTTACTAAATTAAATGATATAGCTACCCTGTTCACTAATGATGAGAGAACTCGTTACTTTTATATCCTTAAAATATTTCCATTCTCATTAAAGGGTGATGCTAAGATATGGTATAATTCTCTTGATCCTGGTTGTGTGCGTAGTCCCCAGGATATGCTTTATTACTTCTCTGCTAAATATTTCCCTGCTCATAAGAAACAAGCTGCTTTAAGGGATATATATAATTTTGTGCAAATTGAAGAAGAGAGTCTCCCACAAGCTTGGGGAGGCTTCTCAAGTTACTTAATGCTTTGCCTGATCATCCTCTTAAGAAAAATTAAATACTTGATATATTTTATAATGGACTAACCGATGCCTCCAGAGATTACCTGGATAGTTGTGCTGGTTCTGTTTTCAGGGAAAGAACGCCGGATGAAGCTGAAATTCTATTGAATAATATGTTGACAAATGAAAATAATTGGACACCGCCTGAGCCAGTTCCTGAGCCTATTCCTAAACCAACTCCAAAGAAGAGGGGTATTCTATTTCTCAGTCCTGAAGATATGCAAGAGGCAAAGAAATATATGAAAGAAAAAGGTATTAAAGCTGAAGATGTTAAGAATTTACCTCCTATTGAAGAAATACATGGTCTTAATTTACTGCCTGTTGAAGAAACATATGATATTAATCCATTACCTATTGAAGAAACTCATGGTCTGGATAACCCAACACAGGTAGTAAAGGTAAATTCTCTCTATAGATATGATAAAGCTGAAATTTCATTTGCTAAGTTTGCTAGCCCATGCTTAGATGAGTTTGATAAATTTATGGCTAAGTGCCGGTGTCAAAACCGGTGGATCTCGGGTAGGGGGTCCTGAACTGTGCGTCTAGGCGGATGGTAACAGGAGGCAGGGGACACGATGTTTTACCCAGGTTCGGGCCCTCTTGATGGAGGTAAAACCCTACGTCATGCTTGTGTATTCTTGATAGTATGAGTAGTACAAGAGTTAATCTACCACAAGATCAGAGAGGCTAAACCCTAGAAGCTAGCCTATGGTATGATTGTATGTTGTCCTACGGACTAAAACCCTCTGGTTTATATAGACACTGGAGGGGGCTAGGGTTACACAAGGTCAGTTACAAAGGAGGAGATATACATATCCGTATTGCCTATCTTGCCTTCCACGCCAAGTAGAGTCCCATCCGGGCACGGGACGAAGTCTTCAATCTTGTATCTTCATAGTCCAATAGTCCGGACAAAGGATATAGTCCGGCTGTCCGGAGACCCCCTAATCTAGGTGAGGGAGTCCTGGATTAGGGGGTGTTCGGATAGCCGAACTATACCTTCAGCCGGACTCCTGGACTATGAAGATACAAGATTGAAGATTCCGTCCCGTGTCCGGAAGGGACTTTCCTTGGCGTGGAAGGCAGGCTTGGCGATATGGATGATCAGATCTCCTACCATTGTAACCGAGTTTATGTAACCCTAACCCTCTTCGGTGTATATATAAACCAGAGTGTTTTAGTCCGTAGGACAACATACACATCAACAATCATACCATAGGCTAGCTTCTAGGGTTTAGCCTCTCTGATCTCGTGGTAGATCAACTCTTGTAATACCCATATCATCAATATTAATCAAGCAGGACGTAGGGTTTTACCTCCATCGAGAGGGCCCGAACCTAGGTAAAACTTCGTGTCCCCTGCCTCCTGTTACCATCCGGCCTAGACGCACAGTTCGGGACCCCCTACCCGAGATCCGCCGGTTTTGACACCGACATTGGTGCTTTCATTGAGAGTTCCTCTGTGCCATCACCGTCCGGCCCGATGGCTCCTACGATCATCAATGGCGATGCAGTCCAGGGTGAGACCTTCCTCCCTGGACAGATCTTCATCTTTGGCGGCTTCGCACTGCGGGCCGATTCACTTGGCCATCTAGAGCAGATCGAAAGCTACGCCCCTGGCCGTCAGGTCAGATTCGGAAGTTTAAACTACACGGACGACATCCGCGGGAACTTGATCTTTGACGGATTCGAACCACTACCAAGCACGCCGCACTGTCTCGACGAGCATGATCTAGATCTGCCGCCGAACAGTGCCCTGGAGGCCGCACCCGCATCGGCTCTGACCCCTAGTTCGGAGCCGACCACGCCGATCGAGGATGGGTGGTTGGACGCCGCCTCGGGGGCTGCGATCCCAACAGCGGTTGAGCCGAACACCAGCCCCGTACTCTACGACTCGTGACTCCATGGAGCCGGATTCTTCTCTGGACTCCGAACCCTCCGCGCCCCTGCCGAGCGAATCCGATTGGGCGCCGATCATGGAGTTCACGGTCGCGGACGTCTTTCAGCACTCGCCTTTCGGCGATATCCTGAAATCACTTAAGTCTCTCTCTTTGTCAGGAGAGCCCTGGCCGGACTACGGTCAGCAAGGTTGGGGTACGGACGATGAAGAAATTCAAAGCCCACCCACCACCCACTTGGTAGCCACTGTCGACGATTTAACCGACATGCTCGACTTTGACTCCGAAGACATTGACGGCATGGACGCCGATGAAGGAGATGATGAAGAACCAGCGCCTACCAGGCCCTAGAAAGCCACCTCGTCATATGACATATACATGGTGGACACCCCAAAAGAGGAAGATGGCGATGGAACAGCGGAGGATGACCCCTCCAAGAAACAGCAAAAGCGCCGGCGTCAGCGGCGCCGCTCAAAATCCCGCCAACACAAAAACGGCGATTCCAGCACGGGAGATAATAATACCCCAGAAAGCGCCGACGAACATCCACCCGAGAAAAATTTAGCACAGGAGGATGGAGAAACCATACCTCATAAGAGAGTGGCTGATAGAGAGGTCGAGGACGATAATTATATGCCTCCCTCCGAAGACGACGCAAGCCTCGACGACGACGAATTCGTCGTGCCAGAGGATCCTATTGAACAAGAGGGTTTTCAACACAGGCTTATGGCCACGGCAGAAGCCTCAAGAAGAAACAGCAACAGCTTAAAGCTGATCAAGATCTGCTAGTCGACAGATGGACTGAAGTCCTTGCGACCGAAGAGCATAAACTCGAATGCCCCTCCAAGAGCTACCCAAAGCGCAGGGTGCTACCCCGATTAGAGGAGGAAGCACTCGACGCGGCCGACAGGCCACCTCGTGGCCGCGACAGAGAGGCCTCATGGCCCTCCACCCAAGCCGCACCCCGTACCAAGGCACGGGAATATGCGCTAGACTTACGTAATATGTTGGAAGAAAAGGCAAGGCAAACAAGATCGATCTACGGATCGCGTGGGTGCCCCACGGCTCAAGATGGTAACCATCACGCCGGTCACAAATTCGGCATGGCCGAACACAGTAGACAAAGCTGATTGGAGCTACGTCATGATATAGCCCAGTACAGAGGCGCCGCACACCCATTGTGCTTCACAGACGAAATAATGGATCATCAAATCCCCGAGGGTTTCAAACCCGTAAACATCGAATCATATGATGGCTCAACAGATCCCGCGGTATGGATCGAGGATTATCTCCTTCATATCCACATGGCCCGCGCCGATGATTTCCACGCCATCAAATACCTCCCACTCAAGCTTAAAGGACAAGCCCGGCAGTGGCTTAACAGCCTGCCAACAGGGTCAATCAGCTGTTGGGAGGACCTGGAAGCCGCATTCCTCGACAATTTCCAGGGCACTTATGTGCAACCGCCAGACGCTGACGACCTAAGTCACGTAATTCAGCAGCCAGATGAATCGGCCAGGCAATTCTGGACATGGTTCCTAACAAAGAAAAATCAAATAATCGACTGTCCGGACGCAGAGGCCCTAGCAGCCTTCAAACATAATATGCGGGACGAGTGACTTGCCCGGCACCTCGGACAGGAAAAGCCGAAATCTATGGCAGCACTCACGGCACTCATGACCCGCTTTTGTGCGGGAGAAGACAGCTGGCTTGCTCGTAGCAACAACATGACCAAGAACCCTGGTCGTTCGGACAACAGGGATATTAGTGGCAGGTCGCGTCGCAACCAGCAGAAGCGCCGCATTAACGGTGACAATGCTAAGGATACAGCAGTTAATGCCGGATTCAGAGGCTCTAAATCCGGTCAGCGGAAAAAGTCATTCAAAAGGAATCCTAGGGGCCCGTCCAGCTTGGACCGAATACTCGACCGCTTGTGCCAAATACATGGCACCCCCGAAAAGTCGGCCAATCACACCAACAGGGACTGTTGGGAGTTCAAGCAGGCAGGCAGGTTAAGCGCCAACAATGAAGATAAGGGGTTGCATAGCGATGACGACGAGGAGCCCCGGCCACCGAACAACAATGGACAGAAGAGTTTTCCCCCACAAGTGCGGACGGTGAACATGATATACGCCACCCACGTCCCCAAAAGGGAGCGGAAGCGCGCATTAAGAGACGTATACGCGGTAGAGCCAGTCGCCCCAAAGTTCAACCCATGGTCTTCCTGCCCGATCACCTTTGATCGAAGAGACCATCCCACTAGCATCCGTCATGGGGAATTTGCCGCATTGGTTCATGACCCAATTATTGACAGATTTCATCTCACTAGAGTCCTTATGGACGGCAGCAGCAGCCTGAACCAGCTTTACCAGGATACAGTGCGGAAAATGGGCATAGATCCCTCGAGGATTAAGCCCACCAAGACGACCTTTAAAGGCGTAATACCAGGTGTAAAGGCCAGCTGTACAGGCTCAGTCACACTTGAAGTGGTCTTCGGATCTCCGGATAATTTCTGAAGCGAGGAGTTAATCTTCGACATAGTCCCGTTCCGCAGTGGCTATCATGCACTACTCGGGCGAACCGCATTCGCCAAGTTCAATGCGGTCCCGCACTACGCATACCTTAAGCTCAAGATGCCAGGCCCTCGAGGAGTCATTACGGTTAATGGAAACACCGAACGCTCCCTCCGAATGGAGGAGCACACGGCGGCCCTCGCAGCGGAAGTACAAAGCAGCCTCTCTAGGCAATTCTCCAGTTCGGCCATTAAACGTCCGGACACCGTCAAGCGCGCTCAGAGTAACCTACAACAAGACCGCCTGGCACATTCCAGGCAGGTGTAGCAATGCGGCCCCAGCCCCAACCCTCGCAAAAATGCGACGCCAGTACTTCGCGTACATAACTACGCTCTAGAAATACCATGGGCACAGGGGGAGGGGCACCATCATGGCACGCCCACAACACGACTTAAACCGCACGAGGGGCTGTCGATTTTTTACTTTTCTCTTACTTTCAGGACTCTACTCTTCGGAAGGCCTGTTCAGCAGTTCAATTGCCGCACAAACGATGCAAGAACCAGGGAAGCAGACAAGCCATGCCGCATTACGGAAATCCCAGGTGGTCTCTATCACGAGCAGTATACCTGTTCCGCATACTATTCCGCGGCTTGCCCCTGGAGCAGACATGTTAAATAGTCCAACTTTTCGTTTATCACATTACTTGTATCGTTCCGCTTTGATCGCAGCTATTTTCAATAAACAATTCATAGCTTTTGTCTATTTCCGCATTATCTTTTTATAAATAAATGTTCCTTAACGACATGTTGCATTCGTACAACCTGGTACGGCCAAAATATGCCAGGGGCTTTTAACACCCCTCAATATGGTATGAGAAGTCCGCACACTCTCACAAGTGCGTCACTCTGAACTTATAGCATTATATGCATCGGCTCCGAATCATGTCTTGGGTCAATAGTTGGGTTTGCCCGGCTCCTATGTTTTGGTGCCTTACGTTCCGCTATATCGGCTAAGGTAGCACTAGGAGAACCACTACGATTGTGCGCCAGTTGAGCTGGGCCGAGCACCTCAGTGGAGAAAGCTAAAACTGACTGTCATGATGAAGCGAGAGCTGGTCGCTGTTCGAGAGGGTTTTTTTTTGAGTCCCTAAAGACTTATGCCGCTTCGGGCGAGGAGTCGGCTCTGTCCGGCCAAGGCGTGGATAGCGCCCCAAAATCGGTCTTCCGAATACTAGGGGCTTCGCCGAAATTTAAAATTATAGAATTCTATGGCTAAGTGAGAGTGTTCATGCGTTATAGTCCGATTGCCTCGTTCGCTGGGCTGAGCGCCTCCCTCGAAGGACCCAAACATGGGAAAAAGAGTGCTCAGGTTTATCCCCGAACACCCCAGCACTAGCGGCATGGGGGCAGAAGCCGACGACTCGCCATCTCTCAGAATTGATAAACAGCCGCACAGAAGGTAATATTTTAAATTCAAACAGCATTGCTAAGCGCATATGAACAAGTTTCCAGCGCACAGGACAAAAACGAGCGAGTTTTACTCAAAAATACATCCCTAGTACATTCATCCGCCACAAGGCGGGCACCCTTCAGAACATCCTTATAGTAATTTTTGGGCTTGCGATGCTCTTTCCCCGATGGTGGCCCGTCCTTCACTAGCTTCTCAGCATCCAGCTTGCCCCAGTGCACCTTAGCACGGGCAAGGGCCTTACGGGCACCTTCGATGCAGACGGAGTGCTTGATAACCTCGAGCCTTGGACAGGCCTCCACCAGCCGCCGCACCAGCCCGAAATAGCTCCCGGGCAGGGCCTCTCCAGGCCACAGCCGAACTAGGAGGCCCTTCATGGCCTGTTCGGCCGCCTTGTGGAGCTCGACCAGTTGCTTCAGCTGGTCGCTCAGGGGCACGGGGTGTCCGGCCTCAGCATACTGAGACCAGAACACCTTCTCCATCGAGCTGCCCTCCTCGGCTCGATAGAATGCGGCGGCATCGGATACACTCCGGGGAAGATCTGTAAATGCCCCCGGAGAGCTCCGGATTCGGGTAACTATCAAGTAACTCACGTTTATATGTTTACTTTGCATAAAAAATGCCTTACCCGCCGCTATCTTCTTCACCTCATCCAACTCCTGGAGGGTCTTCTGGGACTCGGTCCTGGCAGACTTGGCATTTTCTATAGCTGCCGCGAGCTCGGACGCTCGCGTCTTCGAGTCAAGCTCCAAACTCTCATGTTTCTTCATGAGAACCTGGAGCTCTTGCCGCACCTTGCCAACCTCAGCCTCATACCTCTCCCGCTCGGTGCGCTCCACGGCCGCACTCTTCTCGGCCTCGAGCAGCGCTTGCTTAAGGGTCGCCACCTCAGACATGGCCCCTACAATAGCCATGTCAATCCTGTCATTTTTTGCAATTGCACCTTTTTTATATACATATTCAAACAGGGTATTTTTTTTACCTTCCTTCTCCTCGAGCTGCTTCTTAGCACGCCCGAGCTCTTGCTCGGACTTCTCGAGGCTCTGCTTCAGCACGTCCACTTCTGCAGTCAGTGCGGCGGACGCTAGCAGAGAAGCCTGCATACGCATATTGAGTCCTTTTGTTAGACTCCCGCGAATTCTTTGATCCTCTATTCGGCTTTTCTTCCCGAACGCCCAATAGAGCATCAGGGGCTACTGTCTATGCGGTAATATTATTTAAACATTCTTTACTTACCTCAAAGCCGGTTAAAAGGCTAGTGCAAGCTTCAGTCATTCCGCTCTTGGTGGACTGAACCTTCTGGACCACCACACTCATAATAGTGCGGTGTCCCTCGTCGATGGAGGCGCCTTCGAGCACCTCCAACAGATTGTCCGGCGCCCCCGGTTGGATGGGGGTCACCGGCACGGTGGGCTTGTTCCTCTTGGAAGGAGGTCGCCCACCGGACTCCGGAACCTTTGAGGGTTCCGGAGCGGCGTCCGGCCTTGGGCCGGACTTGGAGCCCTGGGGGGTTTCATCCCCTTTACTCCTGGAGTCCGGGAGGTCGCCTTGCGGCGCCTCCAGGACCACCTCCTACCGGCTTGGAACCTGTTGGGACAACACTTCGGTGTCGTCCGTAGGGCGGGGGGATGAAGCCGTCGGAAGCAAGTTCACATCTGACGGGTCCAGTGAGCCGTTCGATGATGCGTCGAGCCGGTCTTTGGGTGGGCTGCATGAACATATTCGACATAAGGGAAAGCTGTGCAAAAAACGAATACTATGAATTTCTCCGGTATCCGGATGCTTACGATCTTGCCAGGGGCTTGCCCTGGGCTGCCACTCCTCTCCGCCGTCGTAGGCATCAGGGGAGTAGTCCGGAGGATGGGTTTTTCCTCTCTTGGACCCTCCGGCCTCCTCAGAGAGGGCGGCCTTCCTTTTCTTCTCTCCACCCACTGGAAGGGGAGAGGTCTCTTCGTCTTCCTCCTCGTCTTCATGAGAGAAATGCGCCGCGGAGCCGCCGGATGATGAATCCGACACCTCCTGGCACCGGGCACTCCTTCGAGTCCCCGCGGCCTTCTTGGCCTTCTTCTCCGGCACCATGTAGGGTGTCGGAACCAGCAGCTTCGCCAAGTGGGCGTCCGTCGGGCCTTCGGGCAAAGGAGCCGGACAGTCGATCTGTCCGGACGTCACCTCCCAATCCTGTCAAATATAAAGGATCTTAGATCCTGCATAGAGTCAAACTATGAAAAACTGATGCCTTGTAAAAAGACAAAAACAGCTTACCGCCAGAGCGCGACGCTGAATACTGAATCCGCGATCCTCGGTGGCGGATGCGGGAGCCTCGGCGCCCTTGAAAAGCATCCTCCAGGCGTCTTCGTACGTCGGGTCGAAGAGCCTGTTAAGAGTTTGATGCTGCGCCGGGTCGAACTCCCAAAGGTTGAAGGCCCGTCGTTGACACGGGAGGATCAGGCGGATGAGCATAACCTGGACTACGTTGACAAGCTTGAGCTTCTTGTCCACCAGGGTTTGGATGCATGTTTGGAGTCCGGTCAGCTCTCCTTTTTTACCCCAAGATAGGCCTATCTCCTTCCAGGAGGTGAGCCGCGTAGGGGGGCCGGATCGGAACTCGGGGGGTGCGACCCATCCGGCAACGCGCGGCTCAGTGTTGTAAAACCACCATGATTGCCACCCCTTCAGGGTCTCCACGAAGGAGCCCTCGAGCCACAGAACGTTGGCCATCTTGCCAACCATGGTGCCGCCTCACTCTGCCTGGCTGCCGCGCACCACCTTCGGCTTGACGTTGAAAGTCTTTAGCCATAGGCCAAAATAGGGGCGGATGCGGAGGAAGGCCTCGCACACAACGATAAACACCGAGATGTTGAGGACGAAGTTCGGGGCCAGATCGTGGAAATCTAGGCCATAGTAGAACATGAGCCCCGGACAAATGGATGCAGAGGGAAGCCTAGTCCGCGGAGGAAATGGGGGAGAAATACCACCATATCATGGAGCCTAGGAGTGGGGATGAGCTGCCCCTTTTCGGGGAGCCGGTGCACGATGTCCCTGGCTAGATATCCGGCCTTCCTTAGCTTTTTTATGTGTCCCTCCGTGACGGAGGAGACCATCCACTTGCCTCCCACTTCGGACATGACTAGAGAAGGTCGAGGTGGTAGTGCGGACTTGGGCGCTGGAGCTCGAGTGCGCAAGAATGGATAGGCAGAGGAGGAAGAAGGCGTGGGTGAAAAGGTGGATCCTTATCCCCTTATATGGGTGGATGCGATTATGTGTCCCCACCAGCCTGGTAAAACTTGTTTATCTCCAAGCGCCATAATCAAAGGCGCGGTTGGGTTACCCACGCCCGTATTGATGAGAATCCCGAAATGAGGGGACACGATCTCTACTTCAACAAGACGTGCCAAGGAAACCGCCTGGCACAACGCGCTGAGGTGGGATAATTAAATGGATAAAGGCTTGGCCGTGGCGTGTCGCACCACGGAATACGTCAGCAGATTAGATTTGTGTTAATATTATTATTCTCTCTATGGCAATATGTGGAAACTTATTTTGTAGAGCCGGACACTATCTTTGTGTTCAAGATCTTCTATGAAGTACTTGGAGGAGGAACCCGCCTTGCAATGCCTAAGACAATTTGCGCACCGGACCCGTCGTCATTGAAGCCTGGTTCAGGGGCTACTAAGGGAGTCCTGGATTAGGGGGTGTTCGGATAGCCGAACTATACCTTCAGTCGGACTCCTGGACTATGAAGATACAAGATTGAAGATTCCGTCCCATGTCCGGAAGGGACTTTTCTTGGCGTGGAAGGCAAGCTTGGCGATATGGATGATCAGATCTCCTACCATTGTAACCGACTTTATGTAACCCTAACGCTCTCCGGTGTCTATATAAACTGGAGGGTTTTAGTCCGTAGGACAACATGCACATCAACAATCATACCATAGGCTAGCTTCTAGGGTTTAGCCTCTCTGATCTCGTGGTAGATCAACTCTTGTAATACCCATATCATCAATATTAATCATGCAGGACGTAGGGTTTGACCTCCATCGAGAGGGCCCGAACCTGGGTAAAACTTCGTGTCCCCTGCCTCCTGTTACCATCTGGCCTAGACGCACAGTTCGGGACCCCCTACCCGAGATCCGCCGGTTTTGACACCGACACCAGGACTCCCTCAGTAGCCCCTGAACCAGGCTTCAATGACGATGATTCTGATGCGCAGTTATTGTCTTCGGCATTGCAAGGCGGGTTCCTCCTCCGAATACACCACAGAAGAGTTTGAATACAAAGATATTGTCCGACCCTGTAAAATAAGCCCCACATACCACCGTAGAGAGAATAATATTTCCACAAATCTAATATGCTGACACGTTTTGGCAACATGACATCATGCCATGGCCCGGTAATTATTCAATCCGTTTTTCTTTGACCAGCCCCGCACATAATGCAAGGCGGTTTCTTGACACGTCTTGTAAAAGCAGAGATTGTGTCCCCTTATTACGGGATTCTCATCAATACGGGCGTGGGTAACCCATCCGCACCATCAATTACGGCGCTTGGGGGATAAGCGAGTTTTACCAGGCTAGTGGGGGCGAATAGTTTCGTCCGCCCTTATAAAGGGATAAGGTTTAACCTTCTTCTACCCACGCCTTCTTCCTCCTTGCTCATCCATTCTCGCGCACTCGAGCTCCAGCGCCCAAGTCCACATCCTTCTCATCAACCTTCTCCAAACATGTCCGGAGCGGGAGGCAAGTGGATGGTCTCCTTCGTCATGGAGAAAGACATCAAAAAACTACGCGGAGCCGGATACTTAGCTGCGGATATCACGCGTCGGCTGCCAGCTGTGGGCAGATCGTCCCTACCCCGGAACCTCGCGAGAGGGTGGTTTTCCTCCATCACTTCCTCCGTGGATTGGGGTTTCCCCTCCATCCATTCGTCCGCGGCCTTATGTTCTACTACGGGCTGGACTTTCATGATCTGGCCCTGAATTTCATCCTCAACATATCGGCGTTCATCGTCGTGTGCGAGGCTTTCCTCCTCATCCGGCCCCACTTCGGTCTGTGGCTGAAGACCTTCAATATCAAGCCGAAGGTGGTGGGCAGCCAACAAGCGGAATGCAGTGGAGCCATGATGGGCAAGATTCCCAATGTTATATGGCTCGAGGGCTCCTTCGTGGAGACCATAAAGGGGTGGCAATCGAGGTGGTTCTACATCACCGAGCCGCGCGACACCAACTAGGTGGCGGCCCCCAAGTTTTGATCCGGAATCCCCACGCGGCTCACTTCCTGGAAGGAGAAGGGCCTGTCCTGGGTTCATCAGTGGAGCTGGACGGACTCCAGAAGTGTATCCGAAACATGATAAGCAAGAAAATCAAGCTTGTCAACATAGTCCAGGTCATGCTCTTCCGCCGGATCCTCCCATGTCAACAACGGGATTTCAATTTATGGGAGTTCGACCCGGCCCAACACCAGACTCTACACGAGCTCTTCGACATGACGCACAAGGACGTCTGGAAGGTGTTGTTCAAGAGCGCCAAGGTCCCTCCCTCTCTTACCGAGGACCGTGGGCTAAGCGCGAAGCGCCTTGCAAATTCGGTAAGTTATGTACATCTGGTAGGGTATTTATTTCCCATAGTTTAACCATGTGCGGGGTCTAAGCTCCCATGCCTTTGATAGGACTGGGTGGAGACGTCGGGGCAGATTAACTGTCCGGCCCCTCTGCCCGAAGATAATGCGGACACTCTCCTGACGAAGATGCTGACTTCGGCTCCTTACAAGGTGCCGGAGAAGACCAAGAAGAAGGCCAAGGGAACCCGAAAGAGTTCCCGGCGCCAGGTGGTATCGGACTCATCGTCCGATGACTCCGCGACGCACTCCTCCCACGAAGACGAGGAGGAAGATGAAGATGCTCCCACTCGAGCCGGGGGAGACAAGAAAAGGAAGGCCGCCCCAACCGGGGGGGGCAAAGGGTCCAAGAAGGGAAGGACTCTCCTTCTGGACTGCTCCACCACCGCCGCCGAAGGCGAAGACGAGTGGCTGCTCAGGGCCAAGCCCCTGGCGAAGTCGTAAGTATTCGGATACCAGAGTAACTCATAGCATACCTTCGTCGCACTGCTTCTCCTAACGCCTAATATGATTATGTAGACCGCCCCAAGCCCGTATCAACGTATCCTCGTCGGACGGCTCCTTGGACTCGTCGGATATGGATAGCGATCCACTTCCGACCGCCTCCTCCCCTTGCCCTACGGACAATGCCGAGGTATTGTCTCAAGAGGCACCAGGTCGAGGGGAGACAATCCCGGAGGCGCCTTAAGGCGACCTTCCGGACTCTGTGAGCAAAGGGAGTAAGGCTCCCGAGGGCTCCGAGTTCGGCCCTCAGTCGAACACCGCGCCGGAACCTCCAGTGGTTCCGGACTCGGGCAGGCGGCCTCCTTCCAAAAGGGGCAAGACGCCCGTGCCGGTGACCTCTGTCCATCCAGAGGCACCGGACAACCTGCTGGGAGCGCTTTGCGGCGCTTCCATCGACGAAGAGCACCGCACTATTATGAGTGCGGTGATCAAGAAGGTTCAGTCCGCCAAGAGCGGACTGACTAAAGCCTGTGCCAGCCTTCTAACAGGCTTTGAGGTAAGTATTTAAAATATAGGAAAAATATTACCGCATAGACAGTAGCCCTTGATGCTCTGTTTGGTGTTCACAAAGAAAAGCCGAATAGAGGATCAAATAATATCTGCAGGAGTTAGATACTAGTATGTCTGTATGCGTATGCAGGCTTCGCTGCTGACCTCTGCCGCACTGACTGCGGAGGTCGCTGCATTGAAGCAGGACCTCGAGGGGTCCGAGAAAGAGCTCATCCTTGCCAAGAGGCAGCTCGAGGAGAACAAACGTAAGTGATACCTTGTCTATATATAAAATAAAATGTGGTTGCGAAATGACAAGATCATCATAAATGTGCCAGGGGCCACGGCCGAGGTGGCGGCCCTGAAGCAAGCGTTGTCCGAGGCTGAAAACAAAGCGGCCCGGGAGCGCACCGAGCGGGAAAAACAAGAGGCACGGGTGGGCGAGGTGCAGCAAGAGCTCCAGGCTCTCGTGACGAAGCACGAGGCTTTGGAGCTTGACTCGAAGACTCGAGAGTCCGAGCTTGCCGCGGCCCTTGAGAGCACAAAGCATGCCAAGGCCGAAGCCCAAAAGGCCCTCCAGGAGATTGAGGCGATGGGGAAGATAGCGGCGGGTAAGGCATTCAATATGCAAAGCAAGCATGCGAAAGTAAATTACTTGTTACTTACCCGAGCCCGGAGCTCTCCAGGAGCATTCGCAGATTTGCCCCGCAGCGTGTCGGATGCCGCGAAGTTTTACCAGGCCGAGGAGGGAAGCTCGATGGAGAAGTTGTTCTGGTCTCAGTATACTGGGACCGAACACCCGGTGCCTATGAGCGACCAGCTGAAGCAACTGGTCGAGCTGTATAAGGCGGTCGAACAGGCCATGAAGGGCTTCATAGTCCGGATGTGGCCTGGCGACTCCCTCCCCAACAACTACTTCAGCCTGGTGCAGCGGCTTGTAGATGCCTGCCCACGGCTAGAAGTCATCAAGCGGTCCGTCTGTATCGAAGGTGCCCGCCGGGCTTTTGCCCGTGCTAAGGTGCACTGGGCCAAGATGGACACCGTGAAGCTGGTGAAGGAGGGGCCGCCGCAGGGCAAGGAGCATCGCCACCCCGAGATGTATTATGACGGTGTCCTGAAGGGTGCCCGTCTTGTGGCGGACGGGTGCGTGATGGATGTAATTTTTGAATAAACTTTCTCGCGTGATCCTGTATTATGAAATCTTGTTCATATGCACTATGCAACGCTTGTTTGAATTTAAAATATTACCTTCTGTGCGGCTGTTTATCAAATCTGAGAGATGGCCAGTCGTCGGCTTCTGCCCCCATGCCACGAGTGCTGGGGTGTTCGGGATAAACCTGAGCGCTCTTTTTCCCATTGTTGGGTCCCTCGAGGGAGGTGCTCAGCACAACGAACAAGGCAATCGGACTATAATGCGTTATCACTCTCACTTAGCCATAGAATTCTATAATTTTAAATTTTGGCGAAGCCCCTAGTGTTCGGAAGGCCGAATTTGGGGTGCTATACGTGCCTTAAGCCGGACAAAGCCGACTCCTCACTCTAAGCGGCATAAGTCTTTAGGGACTCGAGACCTCTTGAACAGCGACCAGTATCTCGCCTTATCATGACAGTCAGCTTTAGCTTTCTCTACTGAGGTTCTTAGCCCAGCTGAACCGGGGCACAATCGCAGTAGTTCTCCCAGTGCTACCTTAGCCGATATAGTGGAACATAAGGTACCAAAACATGGGAGCCGGGCAAACCCAACTATTGACCCAAGACATGATTCGAAGCTGATGCATACAATGCTATAAGTTCGGGGTGCCGCACTGTTGAAAGTGTTCGGACTTCTCACGCTGTATTATGGGGTACGCTTAAGCCCCTGGTGTAGTGGCCATACCAAAGTGTATGGGTGCTGAATGTCATGGATGAACATATATATATATAGGGTGGGTCTATTCTAATAACACCCCTTAAGACCTTATTCTAATAACACTTCCTCTTATTCTGATAACACCCCGAACGAAAAAACATAATAAGAACCCACCTCCTCCCACGACCGACCACTTTCCCTACCACCACCTGCGCCAAGCCCCGCCGCCCACCACCACTTACCGGCAATCGGCGACCAGGGGCATGCACCAAACCACCGCCCCGCCGCCCACCTTCCTATCTCGACCGCCGCTGCCGCACAGGGGCCCCCAGCCAGCCAACTACCTCCGGCGGCCAAGGCCCGCACAGCAACCACCGGATCCGGTGGGATCCGACCCCCCCTCCCCTCGTCTCCCCCTCCCCAACCGCCCAGTCACCGGCCAAGGCAGCAATGGGCTCCACGCCACTGACCCTCCCCTCTTATCCCCGGCCACCTACAGCGCCACCACCGCCTTACCCCTCCCCCGCAGCCCCGGCCACCAGTAGTCCCAGATCCGTCCGCCACGGGCGCCCAATCGGAGATCAGGGCCTTGCCCGCGCAGGATCCGGTTGTCCTGGCCCCGTAGGCAGCCACGGGCACCACCAGTGGCCTCCCATCTCACACCCCAACTCCCTCCACCTTCTACGCCGGTGCGCTCCTGCCACCACCTTCTTCCACTGAAGTGCGCCTCCTCCCTCCCCACGCCAGATCCGGACACATGCGGTCCCACGCGGCCCTCCATCGACGGTTCGGAGCCGGCAAGGCCTCCCGTGAGCCGCCTCCTCTCCCACCCCTGCATGAGGTCGGCCGCCTCCTGTAACGACCTCTCTGTCGCCGCAACGGCGAGATCCACGCATGGGCGCGCGGCTCAGGCCAACGGCGACTGCAGTCGGGCGATTCTCAGGGCCTCCACCGCAGCCCTTCCACTATCCCCTACCTCCATCTCCCCCTCCTTTGTTACAGGGCATCGCCGGAAGGGCAGGCAGGAGGCCAACCTCCTTTAATCATGGAGCTGAAGGTGAACAACGGCAACAACGCCCCGTGCAGTCCAGAAAATTGCGTCTTTTGCTGCTTCTTTTTTTGCCTTCGGATGCAGTTCGCCATGGCCTCGCATGTCGTCCGGTGTCACGGCCTTTTCAGTGCTTGCGTGCGCCATGGCCACGCACGGATAAAATTTTGTTTTCAGAATAAAATTTTCAATGCATTTTACTATTCTTGATTCTTGTGGTTCAGGTGTTTCAGTCCTCAGCGAGCAAACATGCGGTGCTGCTGATGCAGCTCACTCCCACCTAATGAGCAGCTATAGCAGCGTTGGTCTACGTTGACCTCACTACCTCTCGGCTATGTTGCAGCCCCGACGAGTGGACGAGAAGAGTTGCTCTCTTTCCATGGCCCATCCACCTCGTTGGCTCACTGCCACGACGACAAAGATTTTTTGTGTGCAGTACATTGTTTTTATAGTTTTTCTGAGGAGAAATCAAAGTGCAAATGTAGTTAACTGTTTTTGTAATTTCCTAGGGAACTAGAAGTTCATATTTCCTTTTAGGAAAAATTCACTGTCTCTTGGATAGGTTCCCTCCTCTATCAGCTGCGGCTCACTTCTTTCCTTGTGAGGCAAAACAAAAAAGACACAAAGAAAATGACTGCTGGTAGGATGGAACGAAGTGGTTCGTTTCAGTGAGGTTCACTCCATGAAAAATATGCGGTTGGCCTTGTAATGTTTTTTATTAGAATTAGAATGGGTAGCGCACAAATGATGCAGTCTAGCTAGTGCCAGAGTGCGGTCCCCCAGAGGAGTTCACCTTGTACTATACGGCTAGCCTTGTACTATTTTTATTAGAAAATGTATGTTTAGATTTGCAGCACAGTGCATAGTATAGAGGAGTTCACCTTGTCCAATATTGCACAGAGGAGTTCACTTTTTATTATTTTTGTAGAAATTATTTTTGCAAAATTGTATGGACATAGTATATAATTTGGTTTGGTGTCGCGGTTCACTTTGCAAAAATAATGTGGTTCGCTTCAATGCACTGTGGTTCATTGTTTTGGACCATGCGCTGCACTTTGGTTTTAAAAAGTCCAGTACGAAGGAATCCTTTTTTAGTACACTCCATTTAGAACAAACTGCATTTCAAAAAATCCTCTTTTTAGAAGTTCACTCATGCAGTTCACTTTAGGTAGTGTCGCGGCTCAGTTTGTAAAAGTTTCGCAAAAAACGGCCGCTCCACTCGTCGTCCGCCGCACGATTTTCAAAATTAATTTAAAACCATAAGGAATCTGAAAACAAGTTCTACATATGAAAATTGCACCTTGTCCATAGCTTTCCAACGACGTATTACACGCCTCATTTCAACAAACGGTTCAAAAACTAGAGCGAAAACAGTACCAAAAATTGCAAAAATTTCAAAAAAACAGAATTCCGCGATTTAGTAAATTCGAAACTGCTCTTAAACCGTAACGAATTCGAGAAAATAATAGATATGAAAAAGATGTGCCTCGATGATATATTTCCAACGGCGTATCATTTGCCTTATTCCGATGAGCGGTTTAGAAAAAATCACGAAAATACGCTCGCTGCCACTCGTCATCCGCCGCACCATTTTTGAAACTGCTCTTAAACCGAGAGGAATCTCGAAATGTGTTCAACATGGCGAAGTTGCACCTAATCAATAGCTTTTCAACGGTATATTATACGTATCATTCCGATAAACGTCTTAAAAATTAGAGGAAAAACAGTGCCGGAAAAACACTGTGTGCAGTTATTTTCGACACGAAGTTCACTCGTGTGAGTACTGCAGCACACTTTGTTCAAACAATGACATGCACTTGCATTGAGCGTGCAGTGCAGAAGTGTTATCGGAATAACTATTCTGATAATATTATCAGAATAGACCGGTTGTATATATATATACACACATAAACACTATTCTGATCACGGGATCATAATAATATTCTGATCAAAACCTGACCTGCCCCGCTAGTAGTACGTTGAACTTCCCTGTGAACTAGGTTGAACTTTCGCCAACATTGCCCAAATGGGGCTTGCGATATACCGTTGGAAAGCTATGGACACCAATATCATTACTCAACTTAAATTTTTGGCAAAATATAAGCGGTTTAAGAGCAGTTTTGAAAACCGTTTTTTCTTTGCACAAAAAACGCGAATCGTATTTTTGATCGCATTTCTAAACCGTTTATTGGAATGAGGCATACAATATGGTGTTGGAAAGCTTCTGCAAAACCGCTCCTTCCACATGTTGAAAGTTTTCTCTAATTCCCTATGGTTAAAGAGTAATTTGAAAAAACGTAAAATTTCATAAACCGAATAGCTGAGTTCATTTTTCCGATGTCATTTCTAAACGGCTAATCCAATGGAGGCATATGATACGGCATTGGAAAGCTTATGAAAATGCGCTACTTTTTCATCTTAAAAGTTTTTTTCTAATTTTAAATGGTTTAAGAGTAATTTAGAAAATGGTCCAAGTCCTACCAAGTTCGTATTTTCGAGCTAATTTTTTAACCGTACGTCTGAATGTAGCAAATGATATGGCGTTGGAAAGCTTGAACAAATGCGAAACTTTTTGGTATGTATTGTTTCTCCCAATTCTTTACGGTTTTAAGTCAGTTTCGAAAATGGCAAAAAACCTATTTTCGCCGTAATTTCTACAAACTTTATCGGAATGGGGCAAATAATATACCGCTAAAAAGCTACGGAAAATGTGAAGCTTTTTCATGTTGATGGTTTTCTATGATTCCTAGCCGTTTTCAAGTAATTTCGAAAACGGCGGGATCAGGCGTTCTGCCTTTATCGCAAAGCAGATTCTTCGAAAATGCACCGCGTGAAGAACCTGAACTTCTCGGCGCGTGTACCTGAACTTCACTCTGTTTTTCACGTGATTTTTTTGCTCGTAGGTCTCCGTCCACTGCTCGTAACTCTCCATCCACTCACCGGAATTGAGCAGGTGATATACCGATGAAAGGCTGTTGTAAACACGCAACGTCCCCGTGTTGATCATTTTTTCATACTCGCGACAATTTTAAAAGTTTTTCATCTAAAATTCATTTAGCATAGTAGTTGAACTTCATGTTGTTTTCAGGTTGAACTTCTGTGACGTATTTTTGTTTTTAATTTTCTCATCCATTCGTCAGTGTTACACAAATAATATTTCCTTTTATACAAATCTCTCTCACAATAATCTTTTTAACTTTCTCCGACGAAGGACTTGAACTTATAACAACAAAACTTTTAGCCTTTGCTTTTTTTATTCCTTTTTAATACAAAATGCACACCATCTAGTACATTAACTTCTGGCAGTTATCAACCTGAACTTCTCTCGGTTACGTGAAACTTTTTGAGTTTTTTATGAATTTTTAAACTGATTTTCTAAATCTTTTTTTATGAATTTTGAAGCGCTCTATTTTTAATAGCTGAACTTCTTGTTATTTAATTTTTGAACTTCTTATTTCCATTCCTTTAATAGTGAGGAAAATCTAAGTTTTCTATAATCATCGAACTTCTCCATCTTTTTAATATGGACTTCCTAGTTTTATTTCTTAATCCTTTTTACGAAATTTTGAAGCGCTCTATTATTAAAAGTTGAACTTCTTGTTATTTAATTTTTAAACTTCTTATTTCCATTCTTTAATAATAAGGAAAATTTGAGTTTTCTATAATCATCGAACTTCTCCATCTTTTTAAATTGGACTTCCTGGTTTTATTTCTTTTAGTAATAGAAAAAATCTTATATTTTGATAGACATCAAGCCGCTCCTTTTTTAAATTTTACCTTTTTTATGTCTTTCTAAAAATGTGTCAATTAGAGTTTTGTTAGAAACATCAAACTTCTTCATTATTTCAAAATTGAACTTATTGGTTTTATTCTTTAGTAACCGAAAAAATCTTATTTTTCAAATAAATATCAAACTGCTCCACTTTTTCAAATTGAACTTCTTGGTTTTATTCTCCATTAACAAGGGAACATGAGTTTTATTATATACATTGAACTACTCCATTTTTTAAGTTGAACTTCTTGCTTTATTCTTTAGTAACGGGAGAAATCCAAGTTTTGTAAAAAAAAAACATCAAACCATACTACTATTATAAATTGAACTTCTTGGGTTTTTTTTGTTTACTGATGTAGAATATCTGAGTTTTTTTATATACGTTGAACTACTCTATTATTTTTGTTTGAACTTCTTGGTTTTATTCTTTTAATAGCGAGAAAATCCAAGTTTTTTATATACATCCAACTATTCTATTATTTAAAATTGAACTTCCTAGTCTTATTTGACCTAGGATTATGTTAATAAACATCCAACTGTTGTGCTATTTAAACCTGGACTTTTTAATTTATTTCTGAGAAACAAAGCAAATTTGTTTTTCTTTTTTAATAAACTTTAAACTTTTCTATTTTTAAAATATGAACTTTATGGATTTTTTGTGTGTTCGCCTCTTTATTATTGGATACTCAATCTGTGTGTTTTGCCGTAAGCAAACATTTTGAACTATCCATGCCAGAGAATATGAACTTCGCATCAACATTTTTTATCTTTCAGAATTGCTCGCTTTTTATTCTTTTAGTTTTGAACTTTTATGCTCTATTTTTTTGTAACAGTTTCATGAAGGAGAAGGAAAGCTACAACATAATGTGTGTCAGAGAGCAACTAGTTGGGGAAAGCAACCAACACATGATAATTTTTTTACTGTAAAGAACAGAGAACACTTTTTTTATCATGTCTTCCAATTTGAACCTCACTAAAAAAGTTTGTATTCAATGTTTTTTTTGGTGATTCTATATTGCTTGAACTTGTTGTTTTCTCAAAATTGAACTTCCTAATTTACTCCACGAACACAAAAACGGACACTATAAAACCAATATGAAAAAAAACATCACAAAAAATTGTTTTTTCATTCTGTGTAATACGCGCGCACTCACAGACGCATAACACATCCAAACATAGACACTCAGAAAAGAACTACAGCCGTGTTGTCATACACATGTTGTTTCTCTTTCCTTCCTGTAATATACACATTGAACCACAACTCCTTAGCGTCAGAATGCAACAGGTAGAACCAGTGAAAATAGGATGCCCGACGAGCCACTTCATCCACAAGATGCAACTCTCCGGTTAGTGAAAACACCAACAAAAACAAGAAACAAATCTCTCTAAACCTTAATCCCAAGATCTACCCTTCAAGTAAGATCGAAACACATACATACAAAATCATAGATGAGTAGCAATTACTCTGTAGTGGCACAATCGACCAGCATTGATGTACAATGCAGGTATCATACATGTTGACTCGGTTCTTCTTTACAAACTTGTAAGAAGATTTAACTTCTGCCCACATCTATATGGAAATTAATGGAGCCACATAAAGGGCAGAATCCAAAATCCTGGACTAAAATTCAGTCATACAGAACATGCCCCTGAAATGAAAACAGCCCATACTGACTTGCGGCATGTCACTGGACTAAATTCTTCCTCGGACTGATGGGGTTCTTCTTTCGCTGCAGCAGCCATGGGGGGATGGCCGATGCAGGAGCTACTTGGGGCGACCAGGGTAGCGTCAGGAGGTCAGAGGCGGTGGGATTGGGGCTCATGAGTGGAAATGAGGTAGCGAGTCCACGAGCAGGTGCATAGCAGAGATGGAGAGCAGATGTGGAGCACGACCTGGCGTGTCGGCCAAAGCTCGGCGGCGGCGCATGCGATCCTTTGTCAATAGCTATAGCAGCAACAACACAACTTGGAGAAGACACATGCATGAAGGTCACATTGTAGGACTCAGGCAGGTCGCCATTGAGGCCTCGGGTAAGCCGGCGAGGGTGCTATGGGAGACCCACAACAAACACCTGGATGGACTACTCGCGTGTGAAGTGTTGAACTTCTTTGCTCGATCCAGATCCAGATCCTCATTGGGGAAGCGCCAGAGGAGGAACGTCAAGAAGGAGCGATGCGGCATGGGGTGGGGTGAGGTGTCACCGGTGGAGCACTAGAAGAAGGTTGGCCCCTGGGCAGCGGTGGGCATGGTGCTCGAGGTCGGCACCACACCCAAATCCTGGCGTTGGGCAGCGTGGGGCCACCGCGGGCCGAATCCAGGTGAGGTGGTGTCGCCGGGCCGGATCCACGTGAGGGGTGGTCGGGAACGGCGAGGCGGCTATGCGGCGCGTGGGGGCGGGAGCGAGCGTCGTCGGCGGGTGGATCAGGATGTAGTGGCTGCTTTCGCCAGAGGTCCGGGACGGCGCCGGGGAAGAAGGCAGGGGAGGAGGGAGGAGGCGGGACAGGGGCAGGGCGGGACGTGGGGTTAGCGCGGCGGTGGGGGGTCCCTGGGGAAGGTGCACGGCGGCGGGGAGTGGGCGCGGCAGCGGTTGCGGGGGGTGGAGACGCAGGGAGTGGGGAGGTTGGGGAAGATAGTTGGGCCGGTGTTTTCTAACGGGTACTAATTGTGGGTTTTCAGATCTGAGGGGGACCTCTGCGCGTCCTATATAGGGTGATTGTGATCCAAATAGTTATTCTAATCCTGGGATTAGAATATACATATATATATATATATATATATATATACATAAACACTATTCTGATCACAGGATCAAAATAATATTCTGATCACAACATGAACTTCCCGAGTAACGTGCCTGACCTTCCCCGAGTACTAGGTTGAACTTCAGCTAAAAGGTGTCCAAATGGGGCTTGCGATATACCGTTCGAAAGCTATGGACATCAGTATCATGACACAAGTTAAATTTTTGGCAAAATGTAAGCGGTTTAAGAGCAGTTTTGAAAACCGTTTTTTCTTCATACAAAAAACATGAATCGTATTTTCGATCGCATTTTTAAACCGTTTATCGGAATGAGGCAAATAATATGGCATTGGAAAGCTGCTGCAAAACCGCTCCTTCCACATGTCGAAAGTTTTCTCTAATTCCCTACGGTTAAAGAGTAATTTGGAAAATCATAGAATTTCACAAACGGAACACCCGAGTTTATATTTTCGATGTCATTTCTAAATGGCTAATCCAATTGAGGCAAATAATATGGCGTTGGAAAGCTGATGAAAATGCGCTACTTTTTCATGTTCAAAGTTTTTTCTAATTTTGAACGATTTAAAAGTAATTTAGAAAACGGTACAAGTTCCACCGAGTTCATATTTTTCTAGCTAAGTTTTTAACTGTACGTCCAAATGCAGCAAATGATATGGCGTTGGAAAGCATGAAGAAATGCGAAACTTTTTTTGTATATATTGTTTCTCCTAATTCATTACGATGTTATGACAGTTTTGAAAATGGCTAAAAACATATTTTTGCCGTAATTTCTATAAACTTTATCGGAATGGGGCAAATAATATACCGCTGAAAAGCTACGGAAAATTCGAAACTCTTTCATGTTGATGGTTTTCTCTAAATCCTGGCCGTTTTCAAGTAATTTCGAAAAGGGCGAGATCATGCATTTTGCCTTTATCACGAAACAGATTCTTCAAATATGCACCACGTGAAGAACTTGAACTTCTCAGCGTGTGTGCTTGAACTTCACTCTGTTTTTCACGTGTTTTTTTCTCGTAGATCTCCATCCACTGCAAGTAGCTCTCCATCCATTCACCGGAATTGAGCAGGTGATATACCGATGGAAAGCTGCTGTAAACACGCAAGTTTCCCGTGTGGATCATCTTTTACTCGCGACGATTTTAAAAGTTTTTCATGTAAATTCATTCAGCGTAGTAGTTGAACTTCCTGCTGTTTTCACGTTGAACTTCTGTGACGTATTTTCGTTTGTAATTTTCTCATCCATTCGTTAGTGTTACACAAATAATATTCCTTCTATACAAACCTCTCTAGCAATATTTTTTTTAACTTTCTTCGATCGAGGACTTAACTTATAACAACAAAAAATTTAGTATTTGCTTTTTTATTCTTTTCTAATACCAAATGCACATCGTGTTGTACGTGGACTTCTCACAGTTATCAATCCGAACTTCTCTCGGTTACGTGAAAATATTTTGTTTTTTATGAATATTAATCTGAATTTCCTAATATATTTTTTATGAATTTTGCACTCTATTTTTCAAAGTTGGACTTCTTGTTATTTTATTTTTGAACTTCTTGTTTCCATTCTTTAATAACGAGGAAAATCTGAGTTTTCTATAATCATCGAACTTCTCCATCTTTTTAATATGGACTTCCTGGTTTTATTTCTTAATCCTTTTTTATGAATTTTGAAGCGCTCTATTTTCAAAAGTTGAACTTCTTGCTATTTTATTTTTGAACTTCTTGTTTCCATTCTTTAATAACAAGGAAAATTTGAGTTTTCTATAATCATCGAACTTCTCCATCTTTTTAATATGGACTTCCTGGTATTATTTCTTAATCTTTTTTACGAAATTTTGAAGCGTTGTATTTTAAAAGTTAAACTTCTTTGTTTTTTATTTTTGAACCTCTTGTTTCCAGTCTTTAATAACGAGGAAAATCTGAGTTTTCTATAATCGTCGAACTTTTGCATCTTTTTAATTTGGACTTCCTAGTTTTATTTCTTAATTTTTTCTATGAAATTTTGAAGCACTCTATTTTTAAAAGTTGAACTTCTTGTTATTTTATTTTTGAACTTCATGTTTCCATTCTTTAATAAGGAGGGAAATTTGAGTTTTCTATAATCATCGAACTTCTGCATATTTTTAATTTGGACTTCCTCGTTATATTTCTTAATCTTTTTCTATGAAAATTTTGATTCTTACATAAATGCTAAATCACCCTGTTAGTTTAACTTGAACTTCCGTTGCACATTTTCCAACACCTAAAAAATGAACGTAGTGAGAAATAACAAGACTATGTCAATGTCTCCAATGATCATTTTATGTGCAAAATGAATTTTAAAAACCAACCATATCCTGGTGTATCATATGTTGGATTTGTTTATCTTGTATGAAACCGACATTTTTTCCACAAACAACAGGTTTGAACTTCCCGGGCCATGACCCCATTAACACGATGATCAAATAATATGTTTGAAGCACTACGCGAAGAAAGCTATTACTTAGCTTTTCTCACATATATTTTTTGAATTTCACGATCTTGAGAACATGAACTTCAAACCACACGCTATAACATAAATGAATCAAAAACACTGATTCATCTGAAACAACATTTTTCACATTGTTCATGGGCACCTTTCCTACCAGCATTTTCTGTGCATGGGAATCTCAGACCTAGTAGATTGTACCAAAGTGGCTTTCAATAAACATCGAACCACCATTTTTATTCATTTTCAACTTCCATATAAACAAAGAAAGAATCTCTATCCATCACCATGAAATGCATGTGGAAACCTGTCAGGAAATACAAACGCATATAGTGATAATTATGCATCCGATAGCACATAAAAAATGCATCACGATGTGTTGGAACTCCAGGGGTGCTAGGCAGAACTTTTCCTCTGCTCGCTGCTCGCGCTCACTTGCCTGAGCCGGGGAGGATAACCAGGGGTGCCTACGACGACCAGGGGCTCACGAGCTTCTTTTTTATGTATGTTTTTTTCTTAATGCATTTGTTCATCAGTAAGATGCATTGTTCCCAACATCCAATGATTGAACTCTCTAAACAATTATCTTTGAACTTCCAGATTACTTTACTTCTTTAGGTGTATGTAAACTCGGGTTTACACTAACTTCCTTCCATCAAATCACGTGAAGTACATGCATGAACAGAAAAGGGGAAGGAGTTACAAGGTCCATAACACACTTTTTTGGGCATCTTTGTGGAGCCTCCGCACAATAAACTTAACAAGTTACAAATCGAAGCTACGAAATGAAATAAACGAATATGAGCCAGAGGCTGCAGTAACACGGTGCACATCAGTTTCAGTAGAACCAGGGCGATAGCATAGGGTTCATGCATGTTTCTCAAGAAAGCAGTGAGGTGCTCTGAGGGGGTGGATGGCGACTAGCAGCTTGAGTCTTCTGTACTCAATTTTGTGGTGATAACACGAACAAAAGGTGTCATGGTTGGGGACACAGTAGTGTAGCAGCAGGTAAACACACTGCACAACAACTCCATATGCCTTTTCTCTGGATTTCATATGTTTTTTGTTTTTATCTCTGAATTTCTGAAATGACCTTCTATTCTCTGCCTGCTACCTCAAAGAGCGGTGCTTGCTGCATCTACACAAAAAATGGAGCATGGCCAAAGAATTAGGGAGAAAATCATGCATGTGCTTTGCCTGTAGAAGTCTGAGGCTAGTGGAGAGAAAAAACTGCATGAGCACATACTGTTTGTTGGTATATTTGGACGTTTTATTTATTACTAGTAATGAGGAAATCCATGGAGGAAACTCTGTACGAACATCTGGGTGTCACTTTTTTGCTTTTATTATTATTCCTGAACTCTCAGGTTTATTGAATTTGAACTTCTAAAGTTAAAAGTTTTTATGGGTGAGGCTTTTGCTAACAATTATTTTGCACTAACCCTCTATCTCTTTTCACACAATTTTTTTAAATGTCTTATCTTTTTGTACCAATTTTTGTGTGTCTTATTACGATAATGGACTAAAATGACGGTAAATGAACGCCAACGTCTTTTTTTAAGCATCTAGGACTTTTATGTGAATTCGTGAGTATGTATTATATCCTTTTTGTGTATATATTGTTCGCAGTGCAGCAATAGGAGAAACAGAAGTTTCTCAAAAACTTTTGAAGTGGTAATATCACAAGGAAAAAACAAGTTTCCACCTATCACAAGGTGCTGCAAATTATACGAAATTACAGTCCGGTGCAAAATCTGTATAAAATCAACACCCTGGCCTATATCCCTTAGTACATTCTAGACATCCAGAGTTGTTATTGCTGATTTTCCAGAGAACTTTGAGTCACATTCATACTAAAATTTACAATTGTTTGGCTCCGGTGGTTGCAAAAATAACAATATGTACTCAACATACTTTGACCTTCTCAAACACAACATTTTCACCTTCGCAAAAACAAATAAAAAACAAAAAATTACATAGTTGTGCAAGCACAACAACGAAGCAATTTCTCTTCTACTATACTTCTTTTACATGAAATCTCATTCACATACGAGAAATCAATGCATCAACTTAGTTTTGTTTCTTTCAACAAACAATAAATTATGGATGAATGATGAGGGCGGGCCTGTATTTCACACATTGTCAAAGTATAGTTCAGCACTGCTTAAACCAATTGATCCATCACATATAAAAGTGGCCTCAAACAACATTTTTTCCAAAAGCTAAGCACAAAAACTACTTTTGCAGATAACTTTAGTGCAACTTCCAAGAAGTTCAAAGCCTCCCCAAGAGAGTTCAGTGTAGAGAGAGAGATACGTGGCAACTGGGAGGGGCTAAAAATTTCACTAACTATACATAGTTCGGTACTCTATCCAACATCACCCTTCCAAGCATTAACACAAACATGGTGTGGGAAACAAACACCAACCGAAGAGAGATGGAGCAGCATCAGCAGTACTCCTTCCCCCACAACCAACAATACCAAGACACATCCATCAATAGTTTTTCATTTCTTTTTGTTGCTTGGGCATAAGAGCAAACAGGTTGTGTGCAACAAATCAACGCACTTCTCTTTTCTGTACTGAGATTTCTCTGCATCTGAACCATTGCATCAACGTCTTCTCCTAAAATCAACACCCAAAACACCGAATAAGTATGCCAAACAAGGATTTGAAACTAAAAAAAGCAAAAATGAATTGAAGTTGCTAGACAAGATGACCTTCTTCGTCTGCTCTAGCCTGTGCAGCGCGGGAACTAGGGAGCAAGGGTGGGAGGCGATTGAGGTCGATGAGGCGCTGGCTCGCCAAAGCGGGATGGCTGGGGAGTCAACTGCGCCTAAGCGGCGGATAGGCAGGGTCACAGGCCCAAGAGCGAGGCCGGAGTGGAGGGGTGTCACCATGGATTTGGGAGGTGGCTCCTGGTGGCGGGGGACGCAGGCGACGGAGGAAGTTGTGGGGCAGCAACAGACGAGCAGTGCGCCCGACCGGAGGACGAAGGTGGGGCGCCGACGCCCGGCCGGAGGAGGAAGGTGGGTCCGCAGACAGGGTAGGAAGGCGGGACGACAACTACATTTTTTGGCGTTGAAGGCGCGTGCGGTCGAAAGAAGGCTCGGATCCCGTCCAAGCTCTGCCCACCGGCGGCGGCGCAGGGAATGTGGTGGCAGAGTGCAGAGGGCGACGCGCTGGGTGGGGCGGCGGGTAGGCGGGGGTTGGGAGGTGGAGGTCGTGGAGCTGGTGGACCTCTGCTGGATCTCCGCCGGCGACGGTTGTGGCGCTGAGCCGCGCGCGGCCATGGCGGGAATGCGGCAGTGGGACGCCGGAGGCGCGCAGGGAAGGGGCGCGATAGCGGGGTCTCCGGGGAGGGCGCGCAGTGACGGTGTTCTCCGGGAAGGCGCGCGGCGGCGAGGTTCTCCGGGAAGGCGCGCGGCGGCATGGGGATCCGAGGAAGGGGTTGGCGGCGAGGGATTCAGTGGTGTGGGGCAGTCAAGATCGCGTTGGGGGCAGGGGCGCCGGTTGGGTCGTGGGGTGGTGGGAGGTCAGGTGTTGTTTTTTCTAGTCGGCTCAGGAGGATCCAATCCGGCCTATATAGGGTCGACCGTGATCCAAATAGTTATTTTGATCCCACGATCAGAATAGTGTTACTATATATATATATAAGCAAAAAGTAGGTGCTATGCATTGTTTATTCAAAAAGGTGCATCGAAGCAGAATGATACAATTAATGCGATAAGCAAAAAGTAGGACTATTTGACATGTCCCCTCCAAGGGCAAGCTGAGGAATGGTATTGAAAGCAGGTATTTCGCTTGTTATCGGAGACCACCTGGGAATTCCATGATGCGACGTAGCTTTTTGCCTCCTTGGTAGTTGTATCGTGTGTCCGGAAAACATACTGCTGGACGGGGTTTCCAGAGAGTAAAGTCCTGAAAGAGAGGAAAAATAATAAGGCGGGAAGCCCCTAGTGCGGTTGAGCCGCGTCTTGGGGCGTGTCGTAGTCGTGCCCCCTCCCCACCTATGCCCATGGAATTTTCAATGCGTAATTATGTACGCGTGGCGCGGATTTTGTCGTGTGGTTGGGCTGGGGTGGGGGCCGCATTGCTATGCGAGCTCGGAACATGCCAGGTGGTCTTGTTGCCGATTACTCTGGGCGCGCTTGAAGGTGTCCGGGTCTTTAATCGCCGAACTGGTGGATTTCCTTAAGAGGCTGCTTTGTGCTTCTCCTGCGAGGGCCGCAGTGTGCTCCTCCGTGCGGAGAGAGCATTTTGTGTTTCCATTGACTATGATGACCCCCCGAGGTCCTGGCATCTTGAGCTTGAGATATGCATAGTGTGGTACCGCATTGAATCTGGCAAATGCGGTTCGCCCGAGCAGTGCATGATAGCAACTGCGAAACGTGACTATATCGAAGATTAACTCCTCGCTTCGGAAGTTATCCGGGAATCCGAAGACCACTTCCATTGTGACTGAGCCTGTGCAATGAGCCTCTACACCTGGTATGACACCTTTAAAGGTTGTTTTTGTGGGTTTGATCCTTGAGGGGTCTATGCCCATTTTGCGCATTGTGTCCTGATAAAGCAGGTTCAGGCTGCTGCCGCCATCCATAAGGACTCGAGTGAGGTGAAATCCGTCAATTATTGGGTCTAAGACTAGCGCGGCGAATCCGCCATGACGGATACTAGTGGGGTGGTCCCTGCGATCAAAGGTGGTCGGACAGGAGGACCATGGGTTGAACTTTGAGGCGACTGGCTCCGACGCATATACGTCCCTTAGTGCATGTTTCCGCTCCCTCTTGGGGATGTGGGTTGCATCTATCATGTTCACCGTCCGCACTTGTGGGGGGGACCTCTTCTGTCCTCCGGTGTTCGGCTGCCAGGGCTCCTCCTCGTCATCGCTCTGTGACCCCTTATCTTTGTTTTCGGCATTTAACTTGCTAGCCTGCTTGAATACCCAACAATCCATGTTGGTGTGATTGGTTGGCTTGTCGGGGGTGTCGTGTATTTGACACGAGTGATCGAGTATACGGTCCAAACTGGACGGGCCCGGAGTGCTTCTTTTGAACGGCTTTTTCCGCTGACCGGGTTTAGAGCCTTTGAATCCGGCATTGACTGTTGTATCCTCGGTATTGTCGCTGTTGATGCGGCGCTTGTGTTTGTTGCGACGTGACCTGCCATTGCCATCCTTGGTATCCGAAGTACCATGGTTCTTTGATATATTGTTGTTGCGAGCCAGCCAGCTGTCTTCTCCCACGCAAAAGCGGGTCATGAGTGTCGTGAGGGCTGCCATAGATTTCGGCTTTTCCTGGCCAAGGTGCCGGGTGAGCCACTCGTCGCGGATGTTGTGCTTGAAAGCTGCTAGGGCCTCTGCATCCGGACACTCGACGATTTGATTTTTCTTTGTCAGGAACCGTGTACAGAATTGTCTGGCCGATTCCTCTGGCTGCTGAATTATGTGGCTCAAGTCATCGGCATCTGGTGGTCGCACATAAGTGCCCTGGAAGTTGTCGAGGAATGCGCCTTCCAGATCTTCCCAACAGCCAATGGATTCTACTGGCAGGCTGTTGAGCCAATGCCGAGCTGGTCCTTTGAGTTTGAGTGGGAGGTATTTGATGGCGTGTAGATCGTCACCGCGGGCCATGTGGATGTGCAGGAGGAAGTCCTCGATCCATACCGCAGGATCTGTTGTGCCGTCGTATGATTCAATGTTTACGGGTTTGAAACCCTCTGGGATCTGGTGATCCATTACTTCATCTGTGAAGCATAGGGGGTGTGCGGCGCCTCTGTACTGGGCTATATCACAACGCAGCTCAAATGAGTCTTGTCCGCTGTGTTCGGCCCGACCGGATTTACTTTTACTGTATCCAGCGTGATGGGTATCGTTTCGCATAGTGGCGCGCCCTCTTGATCCGTAGATCGATCTTGCGTGTTTTGCTTTGTCCTCCAATACATCTCGCAGGTCTGGCGTATTTCCCCATGCCCTGACATTTTTATTTGAGTGGCGTCGGGGTGCGGGCTGAGCTTTTGGCTGAAGCTCCTTTCTGTCGCGGTCACAAGGTGGCCAATCAGCCGCGTCATATGCTGGAGATGTAGGTTCTGGTGCTTCCTCCTCCAATCGGGGTAGCAACCTGCACTTTGGGTAACTCTTGGAGGGGCGTTCGAGTTTATATTCCTCGGCCGCAAGGATTTCAGTCCATCTGTCAGCAAGCAAATCTTGATCAGCTTGAAGCTGTTGTTGCTTTTTGTTAAGGCTATTTGCCGTGGCTATAAGCTGGCACTTGAAGTGCTCTTGTTCGACGGGATCCTCTGGCACGACGAATTCGTCATCGTCGAGGCTTGCCTCGTATTCTGAGGGAGGCATGTAATTATCATCCTCCACCTCTCCATCCGTCGCTCTCTCGAGAGTGCTGGCTTCTCCATCCTCCTGCTCTAAATCTTGCTGGAGGGGATTGTTGTTGTCTTCGGCACTGTCCGGAGTGCTATTATCTCCGGCGCCGGTATCACCGCTTTTGCCTTGGCGGGACTTAGAGCGGCGCCGCTGACGTCGGCGCTTGGGTTGCTTCTTGGAGGGGTCATCCTCCGTTGTCCCGTCGCCATTGCCTTCTTTGGGTGTGTCCACCATATATATGCCATATGACGAGGTGGCTGTCCAGTGCCCTGTGGGTAGTGGTTCTTGTTCACCTCCTGCATCATCGTCCATGCCATCGATGTCTTCGGAGTCGAAGTCAAGCATGTCGGTCAAATCATCGACAGTGGCTACTAAGTGGGTGGTGGGTGGGCGGCGAATTTCTTCGTCATCTGCATCCCAATCCTGCCAGACATAGTTCGGCCAGGACTCTCCTGACAAGGAGAGAGACCTTAATGAGTTCGGTATGTCGCCGAAGGGCGAGTGCTGAAAGATATCCGCAGAGGTAAACTCCATGATCAGCGCCCAGTTGGATTCAATAGGCACGGGCGCAGGCGGTTCAGAGTCCGTGGCCGGGGAAGGATCCGGCAGTTTGGCATCACGACTCTCGTGAAGGGTAAGGTCGATACTTGGCTCGATCGCCGCTGAGGATACAGCCTCCGTGGCGGGGTCTATCCACCCGCCAATGGATGGCGCAATTGGCTCCGAATTGAGGGTCGGAGCGGTTGCCGATGCGATCTCCTGAACATTGTCCGATGGTAGAGCTAAATCATGCTCATCGAGACCGTGTGGCGCACTCGGCAGGGGCTCGAATCCGTCGAAGATCAAGTCTCCGCGGATGTCGGCCGTGTAGTTTAAGCTTCCAAACCTGACCTGGTGGCCAGGGGTGTAACTCTCGATCTGCTACAGATGGCCAAGCGAGTTGGCCCGCAGTGCGAAGCCGTCGAATACAAAGATCTGTTCGGGGAGAAAAGTCTCACCCTGGACTGCATCGCTATCGATGATCGGAGGAGCCATCAAGCCTAACGGTGATGACACAGAGGAACTCTCAATGAAAGCACCAATGTCGGTGTCAAAACCGGTGGATCTCGGGTAGGGGTCCCGAACTGTGCATCTAGGCGGATGGTAACAGGAGGCAGGGGACACGATGTTTTACCCAGGTTCGGGCCCTCTTGATGGAGGTAAAACCCTACGTCATGCTTGTTTATTCTTGATAGTATGAGTAGTATAAGAGTTGATCTACCACGAGATCAGAGAGGCTAAACCCTAGAAGCTAACCTATGGTATGATTGTATGTTGTCCTACGGACTAAAACCCTCCGGTTTATATAGACACCGGAGGGGGCTAGGGTTACACAAGGTCGGTTACAAAGGAGGAGATATACATATTTGTATTGCCTAGCTTGCCTTCCACGCCAAGTAGAGTCCCATCCGGACACGGGGCGAAGTCTTAAATCTTGTATCTTCATAGTCCAATAGTCCGGACAAAGGATATAGTCCAGCTGTCCGGAGACCCCCTAATCCAGGACTCCCTCACTAAGCAAGAAGACTTTAATGCTTATTTTGGTAGACAATTGAAATACAATTCAAATATGCTTGAACACTTGGGTGATTATATGGCTAATGTTAAAGGTGAACTTAAACTTATTAGTAAACATGCTTCTATGGTTACCACTCAAGTAGAACAAGTACTTAAAGCTCAAAATGATTTGCTCAATGAATTGAATAGTAAGAATAATGATAATGATGTTAGAGTGGCTACTAGAACTGGTAGAATGACTCAGGAACCTTTGTATCCTGAAGGCCACCCTAAAAGAATTGAACAAGATCTCAGAGAAATAATGTAGATGCACCTAGTCCTTCTAATAGGAAGAAAAAGAAAAATGATAGGACTTTGCATGCTTCTAGTAAACCTATTAGTGAAACACCTGACAATCCAAATGATATTTCTATCTCTGATGCTGAAACACAATCTGGTAATGAACCTGAAACTAGTGATAATGTTAATAATAATGTTCATGATGATGCTCAACCTAGTAATGATAATGATATAGAAATTGAACCTGCTGTTGATCTTGATAACCCACAATCAAAGAATCAACATTATGATAAGAAAGACTTTGTTGCTAGGAAATATGGTAAAGAAAGAGAACCATGGGTTCAGAAACCCATGCCTTTTCCTCCCAAACCATCCAAGAAAAAGGATGATGAGGATTTTAAGGGCTTTGCTAAAATGATTAGACCTGTCTTTTTGCGTATGCGATTAACTGATATGCTCAAAATGAATCCTTATGCTAAGTACATGAAAGATATCGTTACTAATAAAAGAAAGATACCGGAAGCTGAAATTTCCACCATGCTTGCTAATTATACTTTTGAGGGTGGAATACCAAAGAAACTTGGAGATCCAGCAGTACCAATTATACCATGCTCTATTAAAACAAATTATGTTAAAACTGCTTTATGTGATCTTGGAGCCGGTGTTAGTGTTATGCCTCTCTCTTTATATCGTAGACTTGATTTGAATAAGTTGACACCTACTGAAATATCTTTGCAAATGGCTGATAAATCAACTGCTATACCTGTCGGTATTTGTGAGGATGTGCCTGTTGTAGTTGCAAACGTTACTATTTTAACGGACTTTGTTATTCTTGATATTCCCGAGGACGATAGTATGTCTATTATTCTTGAAAGACCCTTTTTGAATACTGCAGGGGCTGTTATTGATTGCACTAAAGGCAATGTCACTTTTCATGTTAATGGTAATGAGCATACGGTACACTTTCCGAGGAAACAACCTCAAGTTCATAGTATCAACTCTATTGGAAAATGTCCATCGATTATATTTGGAGGTTTTGAATTTCCTCTTCCTACTATCAAGAAGAAATATGATATTCTTATTATTGGGGATGTGCATATCCCCGTTGAGGTAACATAGTGTTATTCGAAATTTCTCTGGTTCCATGTTATTCGGAATGAGTTCGTTAACAAGACTTGATCAACCTTGTTAGGGGATTCTTTTGATGAGCATGAGATGGATGAAACTAGAAGGCACAACCTTTTGTACCCCACTTTTACTTTCTGTTATTTATATTAAATAAAATAAAAGTAAGTATTTTTTTGTCTATTATCTGATTATCCGTGCAATATGAAAATACCCCGAAAATAAAAGTTCTACAAATGCCCTGAAATTTAATATGATTTTTTCTAGAATATTTGAGAATATTTGGCACTGAGAACACAGCAGGGGGTCATCCACCTGGCCACGAGGGTGGAGGGCGCGCCCTACCCCCCTGGGTGCGCCTCCTACCTCGTGGGCCCATGGTGGCCCTCCTCCACTCATTCTTTCACCCACACACTCCTTCTTCCTCCCACAAACATGAATATCCAACTCAAGCACGAGTTCTAGCTCATTTTGCTGCCATTTTCGATCTCCTTGCTCAAAGCACCTCTCACAAAACTGCTTGGGGAAATTGTTCCTTGGTATGTGACTCCTTCATTGGTCCAATTAGTTTTTGTTCTAGTGCTTTATTCATTGCAAATGTGTGCTTCCTAGGTGACCATGTTCTTGAGCTTGCATGTTAAATTTATATGGTTCCAAGTAGTTTTGATGCATGATATAGGCTCTAGGCACTTGTAGGAGTAGTTGCTATCAATATTATTGAGTTTGGTTTACTTTTATTTTGAAGTTACAAAAAAATTCAGAATTTTTCAGAGGAAGAAATATGCTTCGGAAAATGTTCCAAGGTGGTTCTTCAAGGAAGCAAGGACCCAGGCTTGCAATGCGTGATGCCGATGAAGAGCCACCAAGAGACGCTCCAGTGCATCCTTGTGAATGGCCTTCTGAGGACTTTATGGATCGAGCGGGAATTAAAGAAGAATTTAACACATATTTGCATAACGTTGATCTTGTGAGCTTCGAGGAAGAGAAGTGCAGCCAGTATCACCAGCTCACAAGTTCCTTTGTGAGGAGGTTTGAATTTTCATCTTCACATAATTCTCCAACTGTCCTGTTTGATCTTTATGAAAATTCTTACACTATGGACTTAGAGGATTTTACCACTGCTTGCAAACTTCCACAATGGGGTAGTATCAGGGATCCTCGCAAATCTGAATTTAGAGATTTTCTTGCTAGTATAACCGTGGGAGAATCTAGAGATATAACACTGAAGGAAATATGCCCTAGAGGCAATAATAAAGTTATTATTTATTTCCGTATATCATGATAAATGCTTATTATTCATGCTAGAATTGTATTAACCGGAAACATAATACATGTGTGAATACATAGACAAACAGAGTGTCACTAGTATGTCTCTACCTGACTAGCTCGTTGATCAAAGATGGTTATATTTCCTAACCATAGACATGAGTTGTCATTTGATTAACGGGATCACATCATTAGGAGAATGATGTGATTGACTTGACCCATTCTGTTAGCTTAGCACTTGATCATTTAGTTTATTGCTATTGCTTTCTTCATAACTTATACATGTTCCTATGACTATGAGATTATGCAACTCCCGTTTACCGGAGGAACACTTTGTGTGTTACCAAACATCACAAGTAACTAGGTGATTATAAAGGTGCTCTACAGGTGTCTCCAAAGGTACTTGTTGGGTTGGCGTATTTCGAGATTAGGATTTGTCACTCCGATTGTCAGAGAGGTATCTCTGGGCCCTCTCGGTAATGCACATCACTTAAGCCTTGCAAGCATTGCAACTAATAAGTTAGTTGCGGGATGATGTATTATGGAATGAGTAAAGAGACTTGCTGGTAACGAGATTAAACTAGGTATTGAGATACCGACGATCGAATCTCGGGCAAGTAACATACCGATGACAAAGGGAACAACGTATGTTGTTATGCGGTCTGACCGATAAAGATCTTTGTAGAATATGTAGGAGCCAATATGAGCATCTAGGTTCCGCTATTGGTTATTGACCGGAGACGTGTCTCCGTCATGTCTACATAGTTCTCGAACCCGTAGGGTCCGCACGCTTAAAGTTCGGTGACGATCGTAATTAGGTTTTTTGTGTTTTGATGTACCGAAGGTTGTTCGGAGTCCCGGATGTGATCACGGACATGACGAGGAGCATAAAGATTGATATATTGGAAGCCTATATTTGGATATCGGAAACGTTCCGGGTGAAATCGGGATTTTACCAGAGTACCGGGGGGTTACCGGAACCCCCCCCCCCCCGGGGGGGGGGGGGGTTATTGGGCCTACATGGGCCATAAGGGAGAAGAGGAGGGACGGCCAGGGCAGGCCGTGCGCCCCCTCCCCCTAGTCCGAATAGGACAAGGAAGGGGGGCGGCGCCCCCCTTTCCTCTTTCTCCCTTCCTCCTTCCTTTTTCCAACAAGGCAAGAGGGGGAGTCCTACTCCCGGTGGGAGTAGGATTCCTCCAGGCGCACCCCTAGGGCCGGCCACACCTACCCCTCTCCCTCCTTTATATACGGAGGCAACGGAGCACCCCATGAGACACAAGTTGATCTTCGTGATCGTTCCTTAGTCGTGTGCGGTGCCCCCTTCCACCATATTCCACCTCGGTCATATCGTAGCGGTGCTTAGGCGAAGCCCTGCGTTGGTAGAACATCATCATTGTCATCACGCCGTCGTGCTGACGAAACTCTCCCTCAATGTTTTGCTGGATCGGAGCTCGAGGGACGTCACCGAGTTGAACGTGTGCAGAACTCGGAGGTGCCATACGTTCGGTACATGGATCGGTCGGATCGGGAAGACGTACGACTACTTCCTCTACGTTGTGTCAACGCTTCCGTTGCCGGTCTATGAGGGTACGTAGACAACACTCCCCCCTCTCGTTGCTATGCATCACCATGATCTTGCGTGTGCGTAGGAATTTTTTTGAAATTACTACGTTCCCCAACAAACACAAGCTACCATAGGGATCATTCACTTTCCTGCTATACATTATTTTGCTCTCTTCATAGGTAGATGCATTAATGGTAAAGATGAAGCATGTCATATGTGTGTTCCTGACCTCAGTATTCTTAGGAGTGCTGTGTTAGGAGACAAATCTTATAATTTGGGAGCCATTGTTGCACGTAGGTTGCATCTTAATAGATTTAATGGAGATTTCTTTGGTGGAATTTATGCAACCCGCATAGCTAATTTTCTTGGTGTAGCCATACGCGAAGATTACATTGAATTACCTCCTGCTTACCTAGACTTTAATGCTATGGTTCACCACAAGTTTGTTGAGAGGAATGAATCACCTCTCCAGTATCGACTAATCTTTGACAGAAGGCGTGATGTTCGTATTACTCTCCCTGCTCCTGCCTTCTCTGATCATCAGGCAAAAGGAAGATATGTTATTACCAGAGAGGAGGCAGATGAGTATGAGAGGAGGGCTGAGGCCGCTCATTGCCATGCTGCAGCTCAAGAGGCGATAACCGCTGCATCGCAGTACGACCCCAACTACTATTATGGATATCCGCCAGGCCAGCCATGGCCATAGACCAACTTAGGCCAAAAGCCTAAGCTTGGGGGAGTACGTATTTCCCACTGACATTACATTTATGTTCACACACTCATTGCTAGATGTCGGTGCTCATACTTTTTCATTGTATCATCCATGCTAGTTTACTTTCCTTTTTATGCTTTCTTCTTGTGTGTTTAATAAACCTTAAGAAAAACAAAAAAATTAGTTGTAGCTTTTAATTAGTTTACTTTTCATGCTTGTAGTAGTAATTAAAAAGAAAACCCAAAAAGATTTCATGTTCTTCTTTTGCTTGTTGGGAGCTTTCTCGTGTAAATAGTTTTATTTCTTTTCTTTTCTTTGGGGGTCGATAGGAGAAGATCATGATTAAATTGTTGAAGTGGCTCTTATATACATTATTGTTGATCTGATAAAAGAGCCCATATTGCCTTGTCTTCCCCTGTTTATTGAATGCTTGCAGATTCAAGCTTAGTCCAATGCACGCGCACTATTATTATTATTCACATCGTTCGATTGTGCAAGTGAAAGGAATTATGATGATATATGATGGATTGACTAAGATGAGAAAAGCTGGTATGAACTCGACCTCTTTTGTTTTTGTAAATATGATTAGTTCATCATTCCTGATTCAGCCTATTATGAATAAACATGTTTGCAATGACAACTAGAGATCATAGTTCTTGTGCCATGCTTGATTAGCTATGAGTTATAATGGTTTACCTTGTGTGCCAACATGCTATTGAAATGGTTATGATGTGGTATGATAGGGCGGTATCCTCCTCTGAATGATTTAAGTGACTTGACTTGGCGCATGTTCACGCATGTAGTTGAAACAAAATCAACATAGCCTTCACAATATTTATGTTCATGGTGGATTATATCCTACTCATGCTTGCATTCGGTGTTGATTAATTTTAATGCATGTTCATGACTGTTGTCGCTCTCTAGCTGGTCGCTTCCCAGTCTTTTGCTAGCCTTCACATGTACTAAGCAGGAATACTGCTTGTGCATCCAACTCCATAAACCCCAAAGTTATTCCATATGATTCCACTATTCCTACCTATATACGGTATCTACCTGCCGTTCCAAGTAAATTTGTATGTGCCAAACTCTAAACCTTCAAATAAATATTCTGTTTTGTATGCTCAAATAGTTCATGTATCGACTAGGGTTGTCCGTATCTTCCATGTTAGGCGGGTTATTCTCAAGAGGAGTGGACTCCGCTCCTCACTCACGAGAAAGTGGCTGGTCACCGGGATGCCCAGTCCCATGCTTTATGCAAACTAAATCAAAATAATTGCAAACAAAACTCCCCCTGGGACTCCTGTTAGTTGGAGGCACTCGTTGTTTCGAGAAAGCCATGGATTGATGCTTGTTGGTGGAAGGGGGAGTATAAACTTTACCATTCTGTTTGAGAACCACGTATAATGTGTGTAGCATGGAAGATATCGCCATCTCTTGGTTGTTATGCTGACAATGAAAGTATACCGCTCAAAATATTATTCATCTCTATTTCAAAACCGAGCTCTGGCACCTCTACAAATCCCTGCTTCCCTCTGCGAAGGGCCTATCTATTTACTTTTATGCTGAGTCATCATCCTCTTATTAAAAAGCACCAGTTGGAGAGCACCGCTGTCATTTGCATTCATTATTGTTAGTTTACATTGGGTATGACTTGACTGGATCTCTTTTACCATGAATTACAATGTCTAGTCAGTCCTTGATCTTTAAAGGTGCTCTGCATTTATGTTTTGCGGTCTCAGAAAGGTCTAGCAAGATACCATCTTGTTATATCATATTATGATTGTTTTGAGAAAGTGTTGTCATCCGAGATTTATTATTATTGCTCGCTAGTTGATTATGCCATTGATATGAGTAAACTTGAGACCTAAGCGTTATTGCGATGTGGTTAGTTATAATCTTTGCTGAAAACTTGAATGCTGGGTTTACATATTTACAACAACAAGAGCAAACAGAGTTTGTAAAAGTTTTTCTTTATCACTTTCAGTTTGTCAACTGAATTGCTTGAGGACAAGCAAAGGTTTAAGCTTGGGGGAGTTGATACGTCTCCGTCGTATCTACTTTTCCAAACACTTTTTCCCTTGTTTTGGACTCTAACTTGCATGATTTGAATGGAACTAACCCGGACTGACGCTGTTTTCAGCAGAATTACCATAGTGTTATTTATGTGCAGAAACAAAAGTTCTTGGAATGACCTGAAACTTCACAGAGCAACTTTTTGGAAAATATAAAAATATCTGCAAAAGATGAAGGCCAGGGGGCCCGCCACCTGTCCACGAGGGTGGGGGCGCGCCTGCCCCTAGGGCACGCCCCCTACCTCATGGGCCCCCTAGAGCTCCTCCGACCTCAACTCCAACTCTATATATTTGGTTTCGGGGAGAAAAAAATCAGAGGGAAGGATTCATCGCGTTTTACGATACGGAGCCGCTGCCAAGCCCTAAAACCTCTTGGGAGGGCTGATCTGGAGTCTGTTCGGGGCTCCGGAGAGGGGAATTCATCGCCATCGTCATCATCAACCATCCTCCATCACCAATTTCATGATGCTCACCGCTGTGCGTGAGTAATTCCATCATAGGCTTGCTGGACGATGATGGGTTGGATGGGATCTATCATGTAATCGAGTTAGTTTTGTTAGGGTTTGATCCCTAGTATCCACTATGTTCTGAGATTGATGTTGCTATGACTTTGCTATGCTTAATGCTTGTCACTAGGGCCCGAGTGCCATGATTTCAGATCTGAACCTATTATGTTTTCATCAATATATGAGAGTCTAGATCCTATCTTGCAAGTCTATAGTCACCTATTATGTGTTATGATCCATTAACCCTGAAGTGACAATAATCGGGATACTTACCGGTGATGACCGTATTTGAGGAGTTCATGTATTCACTATGTGTTAATGCTTTGTTCCGGTACTCTATTAAAAGGAGGCCTTAATATCCCTTAGTTTCCATAAGGACCCCGCTGCCACGGGAGGGTAGGACAAAAGATGTCATGCAAGTTCTTTTCCATAAGCACGTATGACTATATTCGGAATATATGCCTACATTACATCAATGAACTGGAGCTAGTTCTGTGTCACCCTAGGTTATGATTGTTACATGATGAGCCGCATCCGGCATAATTCTCCATCACTGATCCATTGCCTACGAGCTTTCCATATATTGTTCTCCGCTTATTTACTTTTCCGTTGCTATTGTTACAATCACTACAAAATAACAAAAACACTACTTTTGCTACTGTTACCTTTTGCTACCATTACCACTATTATCATATTACTTTGCTACTAAACACTTTGCTGCAGATATTAAGTTTCCAGGTGTGGTTGAATTGACAACTCATCTACTAATACTTGATAGTATTCTTTGGCTCCCCTTGTGTCGAATCAACAAATTTGGGTTGAATACTCTACCCTCGAAAACTGTTGTGATCCCCTATACTTGTGGGTTATCACCCTGCTCCGAGCGCGGCGTGAGCTTAGGGGCACGTAGCTGTCGTCGCTCGTCTCCGGAGTCTCGTAGAGCTCAGGAGAGCTGCTGGACTCCCAAGGGCTGCTGCTGTTGGAGTGGTCGCGAACAGAGCGAGCATCAGCTTCGCGCTCCTCTCCGAAGCAGCACTCCAGGCGGCGGCCCTCGGCGTCGAAGACCTTGAAGGAGAGCGTGGAGGCGCCGTCGTACTCGAAGTGGATTGCAAGGGCGCCCTGCGCACGGCAGACCCTCGTGACCTCGCCCCAGTGGCGACTCATGAAGATCTTGCCGGTGGGGACCGCTTCGATCTCCGCTCCGGTCGCTAGAGCGCTGCAGTCGGCGTGCTGCAGCCAGAGCTCGAGAGGCCCCCTCGGCGGCATCACGTCGGAGAAGAACCACGGGAAGCAGATCCAGGAGCTCGGAGGCATCGGCGCCCACAGCACCAACTCGCGCGAGGAGTCCGCAGCATGGACGGCACATGTCGTCGTGGCGCAGCGACCCTGGATGCGGCACAGGCGGCGCTGCTCGTCACTTCGTCCTCCCGAGCCCTCGGCTTGGGCGTACAAGGGTAGAGGGTACCCCGGTGGAGGCCGCTTGCACCAAGGCCTCGTCACCACTTGCATCACCGCTTCGTCATGGCGATGGATCGACCCCTTCTTTGGTGGAAGTGGCCCCGGATCGCCACGGGGGGCTTTCCCCTTCTCTTCGGCGGAGAACCTTCTGATAGGCGCCATTGGAGCAAGCAGTAGAGCAAGGAGGAAGAGGCAAGCAAGCGAGGAAGAGATGGGCGACGGGGCTCCGCACCCCTCTCCATTTAGAGCGGGAGAAGGCCAACCGGCACCTCCACGATCGCAGGTAATGATGGTTTCCCTTGCATGTCATAGGGACTTGTCAAGTCATGCTGTTGCCGAGGCAGCGTGGGGAAGCGGAGATGCCCATGCCCAATCAACCGCCACGCGTCGACCGAGGCCGCAGGCTTTTGGGGCTTGCGGTGCTCTGGACTTGACCCTTGGCTTCGCCGCGAAGCCAAGCCCGCACGCACCTTGGGCTCGGGGGCTATTGTCGGCGTTCTAGGAACGGGGGTCCCCAGACTTGCCTGCCTGCGGCCCACGGCATGGCCAAGAAGCAAGCCATACGGCCCATCTTCACCAACAAGGCACCCAAGACCCTCGCGAGGTGGACGACGCAAGACCTCCTCTAGAGTGGCCTAGCTAGGCAGGCTCACGAGGAGCGGAGATATCAAGGCAGGGCAAACCTCACGAGGCTCTCATGACGTAAGCCATGACGATCGACACCAGGCGGGCGCCAGCGCGCGCAGCATCCTTGTTTCCCCTTTGGTGCAAAGAAGGCAAGCGTAGCCGCGGAGTACCAAGGCCTCAGGCAAAGGTTGCCATTTCTGTGCAACAAGACCAAGACTAGAAGGACGGCAAGATGGAGGTCATCGTGGAGCCCAAGACGGCTTCACCCCAGAGCCTTTCACAGGCGCAGACTACCTTTTGTCAGGATAGCTTGTACTAGCTGCCCCCTTCAAATTAGCCCGCAATTGGTGGCTCCCTTCCCTCTCAATATTTGGGAAGAGGACCAGGGCCTATATAAGTAGAGCTAGCCACCATAGTAGAGGGGAGATCGGATCGGACCTAGAGAGATCGGAACGGACCCAGAGATACACACAAGTCCGAAAGCACAAGAACACCTCAACCTCAGGAGGCTATTCTTCCCTCGTACTGTTCATCATCAGCCCATGAGGCAATCCACCACCACACTGGAGTAGGGTATTACACCACAATGGTGGCCCAAACCAGTATAAACCCCGTGTCTTTCTGTGTTGTGAGTTCGTCGAGTTCGTCCGCAAGATCTTAGCGAGCTAGAGCGTAGATCGGTAGGAGGGAAAGACTTCACGCGCACCCCAGTGTTCGAACCTTAAGGGTTTGTCGGAACCCCATATCCAACAATTTGAAACAATGCGGAATAGTTTCGCAACTCACGCCACCCGGAACACCACAGCGTAATGGTGTGTCTGAACGTCGTAATCGTACTTTACTAGATATGGTGCGATCTATGATGTCTCTTACTGATTTACCGCTATCATTTTGGGGTTATGCTTTAGAGACGGCTGCATTCACGTTAAATAGGGCACCATCGAGATCCGTTGAGACGACGCCTTATGAACTGTGGTTTGGCAAGAAACCAAAGTTGTCGTTTCTCAAAGTTTGGGGCTGCGATGCTTATGTGAAAAACTTCAACCTGATAAGCTCGAACCCAAATCAGAGAAATGTGTCTTCATAGGATACCCAAAGGAAACTGTTGGGTACACTTTCTATCACAAATCTGAAGGCAAAACATTTGTTGCTAAATTTGGATCCTTTCTAGAGAAGTAGTTTCTCTCGAAAGAAGTGAGTGGGAGAAAAGTAGAACTTGATGAGGTAACTGTACCTACTCCCTTATAGGAAAGTAGTTCATCACATAAACCGGTTCCTGTGACACCTACACCAATTAGTGAGGAAGTTAATGATGATGATCATGAAACTTCAGATCAAGTTGTTATTGAACCTCGTAGGTCAAACAGTGTAAGATCCGCACCAGAGTGGTACGGTAATCCTGTTCTGGAAGTTATGTTGCTAGACCATGACGAACCTATGAACTATGAAGAACCGATGGTGAGCCCGGATTCCGGAAAATGGCTTGAGGCCATGAAATCTGAGATGGGATCCATGTATGAGAACAAAGTGTGGACTTTGGTTGACTTGCCCGATGATCGGCAAGCCATTGAAAATAAATGGATCTTCAAGAAGAAGACTGACGCTGACAGTAATATTACTGCCTATAAAGCTTGACTTGTTGCAAAAGGTTTTCGACAAGTTCAAGGGATTGACTACGATCAGACTTTCTCACCCGTAGCGATGCTTAAGTCTGTCCGAATCATGTTAGCAATTGCTGCATTTTATGATTATGAAATTTGGCAAATGGATGTCAAAACTGCATTCCTGAATGGATTTCTGGAAGAAGAGTTTTATATGATGCAACCGGAAGGTTTTGTCGATCCAAAGGGAGCTAACAAAGTGTGCAAGCTCCAGTGATCCATCTATGGACTGGTGCAAGCCTCTCGGAGTTGGAATAAAAGTTTTGATAGTGTGATCAAAGCATATGGTTTTATACAGACTTTTGGAGAATCATGTATTTACAAGAAAGTGAGTGGAAGCTCTGTAGCATTTCTAATATTATATGTGGATGACATATTGTTGATTGGAAATGATATAGAATTTCTGGATAGCATAAAAGGATATTTGAATAAGAGTTTTTCAATGAAAGACCTCGGTGAAGCTGCTTATATATTGGGCATCAAGATCTATAGAGATAGATCGAGACGCTTAATTGGACTTTCACAAAGCACATACCTTGACAAAGTTTTGAAGAAGTTCAAAATGGATCAAGCAAAGAAAGGGTTCTTGCCTGTATTACAAGGTGTGAAGTTGAGTAAGACTCAATGCCCGACAACTGCAGAAGATAGAGAGAAAATGAAAGATGTTCCCTATGCTTCAGCCATAGGCTCTATCATGTATGCAATGCTGTGTACCAGACCTGATGTGTGCCTTGCTATTAGTCTAGCAGGGAGGTACCAAAGTAATCCAGGAGTGGATCACTGGACAGCGCTCAAGAACATCCTGAAATTCCTGAGAAGGACGAAGGATATGTTTCTCGTTTATGAAGGTGATAAAGAGCTCGTCGTAAATGGTTACGTCGATGCAAGCTTTGACACTGATCCGGACGATTCTAAATCACAAACCGGATACTGTTGGAAATATGCCCTAGAGGCAATAATAAAAGTATTATTATTATATTTCCTTGTTCATGATATTTGTCTTTTATTCATGCTATAATTGTGTTATCCGGAAATCGTAATACATGTGTGAATAATAGACACCAACATGTCCCTAGTAAGCCTCTAGTTGACTAGCTCGTTGATCAACAGATAGTCATGGTTTCCTGACTATGGACATTGGATGTCATTGATAACGAGATCACATCATTGGGAGAATGATGTGATGGACAAGACCCAATCCTAAACATAGCATAAGATCGTATAGTTCGTTTGCTAGAGTTTTTCCAATGTCAAGTATCTTTTCCTTAGACCATGAGATCGTGTAACTCCCGGATACCGTAGGAGTGCTTTGGGTGTACCAAACATCACAACGTAACTGGGTGACTACAAAGGTATACTACGGGTATCTCCGAAAGTGTCTGTTGGGTTGACATGGATCAAGACTGGGATTTGTCACTCCGTATGACGGAGAGGTATCACTGGGCCCACTCGGTAATGCATCATCATAATGAGCTCAAAGTGACCAAGTGTCTGGTCACGGGATCATGCATTACAGTACGAGTAAAGTGACTTGCCGGTAACGAGATTGAACGAGGTATTGGGATACCGACGATCGAATCTCGGGCAAGTAACATACCGATTGACAAAGGGAATTGTATATGGGGTTGCTTGAATCCTCGACATCGTGGTTCATCCGATGAGATCATCGAGGAGCATGTGGGAGCCAACATGGGTATCCAGATCCTGCTGTTGGTTATTGACCGGAGAGCGATCTCGGTCATGTCTACATGTCTCCCGAACCCGTAGGGTCTACACACTTAAGGTTTGGTGACGCTAGGGTTGTAGGGATATGTATATACAGTAACCCGAATGTTGTTCGGAGTCCCAGATGAGATCCCGGACGTCACGAGGAGTTCCGGAATGGTCCGGAGGTAAAGAATTATATATAGGAAGTGCTATTTCGGCCATCGGGACAAGTTTCGGGATCACCGGTATTGTACCGGGACCACCGGAAGGGTCCCGGGGGTCCACCGGGTGGGGCCACCTGCCCCGGGGGGCACATGGGCTGTAGGGGGTGCGCCTTGGCCTATATGGGCCAAGGGCACCAGCCCCAAGAGGCCCATGCGCCAAGAGATAAGGAAGGGAAGAGTCCCAAAGGGGGAAGGCACCTCCTAGGTGCCTTGGGGAGGAGGGATTCCTCCCTTGGCTGCCGCCCCCCTAGGAGACTGGATCTCCTAGGGCCGGCGCCCCCCCTAGGCTCCCTATATATAGTGGGGGAAGGAGGGCCTCTCAATCCATGCCTTTGGTGCCTCCCTCTCCCTCTCCAACACATCCTCCTCCTCCATAGTGCTTGGCGAAGCCCTGCCGGAGTACTGCAGCTCCACCACCACCACGCCGTCGTGCTGCTGTTGGAGCCATCTTCCTCAACCTCTCCTTCCCCCTTGCTGGATCAAGAAGAAGGAGACGTTACGCTTACCGTACGTGTGTTGAACGCGGAGGTGCCGTCCGTTCGGCGCTAGGATCTCCGGTGATTTGGATCATGTCGAGTACGCCTTCCTCATCCCCGTTCTTTGAACGCTTCCGTGCGTGATCTACAAAGGTATGTAGATGCAATCCAATCACTCGTTGCTAGATGAACTCCTAGATGGATCTTGGTGAAACCGTAGGAAAATTTTGTTTTCTGCAACGTTCCCCAAAAGTGGCATCATGAGCTAGGTCTATGCGTAGTTCTCTTTGCATGAGTAGAACACAATTTGTTGTGGGCGTAGATGTTGTCAACTTTCTTGCCGCTACTAGTCTTATCTTGCTTCAGCGATATTGTGGGATGAAGCGGTCCGGACCAATCTTACACGTACGTTTACGTGAGACCGGTTCCACCGACTAACATGCACAAGTTGCATAAGGTGGCTGGCGGGTGTCTGTCTCTCCCACTTTAGTTGGAGCGGATTCGATGAAAAGGGTCCTTATGAAGGGTAAATAGAAGTTGACAAATCACGTTGTGGCTTTCACGTAGGTAAGAAAACGTTCTTGCTAGAACCCTTTTTCAGCCACGTAAAACTTGCAACAACAATTAGAGGACGTCTAACTTGTTTTTGCAGCAAGTGCTTTATGATATGATATGGCCAAAGTTGTGATGAATGATGAATGATGTGATTTATGAGATGTTCATGCTATTGTAATAGGAATCACGACTTGCATGTCGATGAGTATGACAACCGGCAGGAGCCATAGGAGTTGTCTTTATTTTTTGTATGACCTGCGTGCCATTGAGAAACGCCATGTAAATTACTTTACTTTATTGCTAAACCTGTTAGCCATAGTAGTAGAAGTAATAGTTGGCGAGCAACTTCATGGAGACACGATGATGGAGATCATGGTGTCATGCCGGCGACAATATGATCATGGAGCCCCAAGATGGAGATCAAAGGAGCTATGTGATATTGGCCATATCATGTCACTGTTATTATTTGATCGCATGTGATGTTTATCATGTTTTTGCATCTTGTTTTCTTAGAACGACGGTAGTAAATAAGATGATCCCTCATAATAATTTCAAGAAAGTGTTCCCCCTAACTGTGCACCGTTGCGACAGTTCGTTGTTTCGAAGCACCACGTGATGATCGGGTGTGATAGATTCCAACGTTCACATACAACGGGTGTAAGACAGATTTACACATGCAAACACTTAGGTTGACTTGATGAGCCTAGCATGTACAGACATGGCCTCGGAACACAGAAGACCAAAAGGTCGAGCATGAGTCGTATAGAAGATACGATCAACATGAAGATGTTCACCGATGTTGACTAGTCCGTCTCACGTGATGATCGGACACGGCCTAGTTAACTCGGATCATGTTATACTTAGATTACAGGAGGGATGTCTATCTAAGTGGGAGTTCATTGAATAATTTGATTAGATGAACTTAATTATCATGAACTTAGTCTAATTTTTTTTACAATATGTCTTGTAGATCAAATGGCCAACGTAGTCCTCAACTTCAACGCGTTCCTAGAGAAAACCAAGCTGAAAGACGACGGCAGCAACTACACGGACTGGGTCCGGAACCTGGGGATCATCCTCATAGCTGCCAAGAAAGATTATGTCCTACAAGCACCGCTGGGTGACGCACCTGTTCTCCCTGCAGAACAAGACGTTATGAACGCTTGGCAGGCACGTACCGATGGCTACTCCCTCATTCAGTGCGGCATGCTTTACAGCTTAGAGCCGGGGCTCCAAAAGCGTTTTGAGAGACACGGAGCTTATGAGATGTTCGAAGAGCTGAAAATGGTTTTCCAAGCTCATGCCCGGGTCGAGAGATATCAAGTCTCCGACAAGTTCTTCAGCTGTAAGATGGAGGAAAACAGTTCTGTCAGTGAGCACATACTCACTATGTCTGGGTTGCATAACCGCTTGACTCAGCTGGGAGTTAATCTCCCGGATGACGCGGTCATTGACAGAATCCTTCAGTCGCTTCCACCGAGCTACAAGAGCTTTGTGATGAACTTCAATATGCAGGGGATGGAAAAGACCATTCCTGAAGTATTTGCAATGCTGAAATCAGCAGAGATAGAAGTCAAAAAGGAACATCAAGTGTTGATGGTGAATAAAACCACTAAGTTCAAGAAAGGCAAGGGTAAGAAAACCTCCAAGAAAGACGGCAAGGGAGTTGCCGCGCCCGGCAAGCAAGCTGCCGGGAAGAAGCCAAAGAATGGACCCAAGCCCGAGATTGAGTGCTTTTATTGCAAGGAAAGTGGTCACTGGAAGCGGAACTGCCCCAAATACTTAGCGGACAAGAAGGCCGGCAAAACAAAAGGTATATGTGATATACATGTAATTGATGTATACCTTACCAGTACTCGTAGTAGCTCCTGGGTATTTGATACCGGTGCAGTTGCTCACATTTGTAACTCAAAGCAGGAGTTGCGGAATAAGCGGAGACTGGCGAAGGACGAGGTGACGATGCGCGTCGGGAATGGTTCCAAGGTCGATGTGATCGCCGTCGGCACGCTACCTCTACATTTACCTACGGGATTAGTTTTGAACCTTAATAATTGTTATTTAGTGCCAAGTTTGAGCATGAACATTGTATCAGGATCTCGTTTAATATGAGATGGCTACTCATTTAAATCCGAGAATAATGGTTGTTCTATTTATATGAGAGATATGTTTTATGGTCATGCTCCGATGGTGAATGGTTTATTCTTAATGAATCTCGAGCGTAATGCTACACATGTTCATAGTGTGAGTACCAAAAGATGTAAGATTGATAATGATAGTCCCACATACTTGTGGCACTGCCGCCTTGGTCACATAGGTGTCAAACGCATGAAGAAGCTCCATGCTGATGGACTTTTAGAGTCTCTTGATTACGAATCATTTGACACGTGCGAACCATGCCTCATGGGTAAAATGACCAAGACTCCGTTCTCAGGAACAATGGAGCGAGCAACCAACTTATTGGAAATCATACATACTGATGTGTGCGGTCCAATGAGTGTTGAGGCTCGCGGTGGCTATCGTTATGTTCTCACCCTCACTGATGACTTGAGTAGATATGGGTATGTCTACTTAATGAAACACAAGTCTAAAACCTTTGAAAAGTTCAAGGAATTTCAGAGTGAGGTTGAAAATCAACGTGACAGGAAAATCAAGTTCCTGCGATCAGATCATGGAGGAGAATACTTGAGTCACGAGTTTGGCACACACTTAAGAAAATGCAGAATAGTTTCACAACTCACGCCGCCTAGAACACCTCAGCGTAATGGTGTGTCGGAACATCGTAATCGCACTCTATTAGATATGGTGCGATCTATGATGTCTCTTACCGATTTACCGCTATCTTTTTGGGGCTATGCTTTAGAGACTGCCGCATTCACTTTAAATAGGGCTCCGTCGAAATCCGTTGAGACGACACCGTATGAATTATGGTTTGGGAAGAAACCTAAGCTGTCGTTTCTAAAAGTTTGGGGATGCGATGCTTATGTCAAGAAACTTCAACCTGAAAAGCTCAAACCCAAGTCGGAAAAATGCGTCTTCATAGGATACCCTAAAGAAACTATTGGGTATACCTTCTACCTTAGATCCGAAGGCAAGATCTTTGTTGCGAAGAATGGATCCTTTCTAGAGAAGGAGTTTCTCTCGAAAGAAGAAAGTGGGAGGAAAGTAGAACTTGATGAAGTATTACCTCTTGAACCAGAAAATGGCGCAACTCAAGAAAATGTTCCTGAGGTGCCTGCACCGACTAGAGAGGAAGTTAATGATGATGATCATGAAACTTCAGATCAAGTTGCAACTGAACTTCGTAGGTCCATAAGGACACGTTTCGCACCAGAGTGGTACGGCAACCCTGTCTTGGAAATCATGTTGTTAGACAACGGTGAACCTTCGAACTATGAAGAAGCGATGGTGGGCCCGGATTCCGACAAATGGCTAGAAGCCATGAAATCCGAGATAGGATCCATGTATGAAAACGAAGTATGGACTTTGACTGACTTGCCTGTTGAGCGGCGAGCCATAGAAAATAAATGGATCTTTAAGAAGAAGACAGACGCGGATGGTAATGTGACCATCTATAAAGCTCGGCTTGTCGCTAAGGGTTATCGACAAGTTCAAGGGGTTGACTACGATGAGACTTTCTCACCGGTGGAGAAGCTAAAGTCCGTCCGAATCATGTTAGCAATTGCCGCATTCTATGATTATGAGATATGGCAAATGGACGTCAAAACGGCATTCCTTAATGGTTTCCTTAAGGAAGAATTGTATATGATGCAGACGGAAGGTTTTGTCGATCCTAAGAATGCTAACAAGGTGTGCATGCTCCAACGCTCGATTTATGGGCTGGTGCAAGCATCTCGGAGTTGGAACATTCGCTTTGATGAGATGATCAAAGCGTTTGGGTTTATGCAGACTTATGGAGAAGCCTGCGTTTACAAGAAAGTGAGTGGGAGCTCTGTAGCATTTCTCATATTATATGTAGATGACATACTTTTGATGGGAAATGATATAGAGCTTTTGGACAGCATTAAGGCCTACTTGAATAAGAGTTTTTCAACGAAGGACCTTGGAGAAGCTGCTTATATATTGGGCATCAAGATCTACAGAGATAGATCAAGACGCCTCATAGGTCTTTCACAAAGCACATACCTTGATAAGATATTGAAGAAGTTCAATATGGATCAGTCTAAGAAGGGGTTCTTGCCTGTGTTGCAAGGTGTGAAATTGAGCTTAGCTCAATGTTCGACCACGGCAGAAGATATAGAAGAGATGAGTGTCATCCCCTATGCCTCAGCCATAGGTTCTGTTATGTATGCCATGCTGTGTACTAGACCTGATGTAAACCTTGCCGTAAGTTTGGTAGGAAGGTACCAAAGTAATCCCGGCAAGGAACACTGGACAGCGGTCAAGAATATCCTGAACTACCTGAAAAGGACTAAGGAAATGTTTCTCATTTATGGAGGTGACAAAGAGCTCGTCGTAAAGGGTTACGTCGATGCTAGCTTCGACACAGATCTGGATGACTCAAAGTCACAAACTGGATACGTGTATATTTTGAATGGTGGGGCAGTAAGCTGGTGCAGTTGCAAGCAGAGCGTCGTGGCGGGATCTACATGTGAAGCGGAGTACATGGCAGCCTCGGAGGCAGCGCATGAAGCAATTTGGGTGAAGGAGTTCATCACCGACCTAGGAGTCATACCCAATGCGTCGGGGCCGATCAAGCTCTTCTGTGACAACACTGGAGCTATTGCTCTTGCCAAGGAGCCCAGGTTTCACAAGAAGACAAGGCACATCAAGCGTCGCTTCAACTCCATTCGTGAAAATGTTCAAGATGGAGACATAGATATTTGTAAAGTACATACGGACCTGAATGTAGCAGATCCGTTGACTAAACCTCTCCCTAGAGCAAAACATGATCAACACCAGAATTCCATGGGTGTTCGATTCATCACAATGTAACTAGATTATTGACTCTAGTGCAAGTGGGAGACTGTTGGAAATATGCCCTAGAGGCAATAATAAAAGGATTATTATTATATTTCCTTGTTCATGATAATTGTCTTTTATTCATGCTATAATTGTGTTATCCGGAAATCGTAATACATGTGTGAATAATAGACACCAACATGTCCCTAGTAAGCCTCTAGTTGACTAGCTCGTTGATCAACAGATAGTCATGGTTTCCTGACTATGGACATTGGATGTCATTGATAACGAGATCACATCATTGGGAGAATGATGTGATGGACAAGACCCAATCCTAAACATAGCATAAGATCGTATAGTTCATTTGCTAGAGTTTTTCCAATGTCAAGTATCTTTTCCTTAGACCATGAGATCGTGTAACTCCCGGATATTGTAGGAGTGCTTTGGGTGTACCAAACGTCACAACATAACTGGGTGACTATAAAGGTATACTACGGGTATCTCCGAAAGTGTCTGTTGGGTTGACATGGATCAAGACTGGGATTTGTCACTCCATATGACGGAGAGGTATCACTGGGCCCACTCGGTAATGCATCATCATAATGAGCTCAAAGTGACCAAGTGTCTGGTCACGGGATCATGCATTACGGTACGAGTAAAGTGACTTGCCGGTAACGAGATTGAACGAGGTATTGGGATACCGACGATCGAATCTCGGGCAAGTAACATACCGATTGACAAAGGGAATTGTATACGGGGTTGCTTGAATCCTCGACATCGTGGTTCATCCGATGAGATCATCGAGGAGCATGTGGGAGCCAACATGGGTATCCAGATCCCGCTGTTGGTTATTGACCGGAGAGCGATCTCGGTCATGTCTACATGTCTCCCGAACCCGTAGGGTCTACACACTTAAGGTTCGGTGACGCTACGGTTGTAGGGATATGTATATGCAGTAACCCGAATGTTGTTAGGAGTCCCGGATGTGTGACACTCCAAAACTTTGTGGTTTTGAGGAGAGACCTTTTTAAAAAATTTCTTTTTCAGAAAAACCTTCCTCTTAAAAACCTCCTTTTGCCTTGGCAAGGATTTTATTTCTTTCAAACTTTGGTGGTTGATCTTTTGCAAACTTCTTCTCTGTCAGTTCCCTCTAAATTTTTTTTGGGAGTTTTAATTTGTTTTATTTTAAGTGAAGCCCTATGAAAATTTGAGATTTTCTTATCTTTGAAGCCACTCTTGGCTTTGTATTTTTTGTCCATGAGATAAAACCCCTCCAAAACCTCCCCTCCCCCTTGTGATCAACCTAAGTTCTCTGTCCCAACTAATCCAAACTGGTTTTGGATTTTATTCTAATTATTTCTCCCCCTCAAATCAATTCTGAAAATTATTTGGAGCCTGAGGGATTTTCAAAGCAAGTACCCTTTTTCATTTGAGTTTTGACCTCAAACCAATTCTCCTGGATTGTCCTTTGAACCCACAACCCAGAACCATCTTGATCCGCTCCTCCTCTTTTCAAATTTTTCAAAATACAGTCTCTGCAAGTTTGGACCAGATTTGCCAAATTTGGTGAAATTCATATCCACACTGCTCCAAAAATTCCACCAAAAATCATGCGGACTACTTGAGCAAGGAGAAGCCACTCCACCAAAAATCAGCTCAAGGAAAAATCACCAGAGGCCAATTTCATTCGGTCGAACACCTTGTGGGCACTGTTACTGTTCAAAGTTCAGAAAATTCAGTTTCAGTGTCATCTTCCGTCCGTCAGTTTCAGTCACGCGGCCACAGTGCCCTTGGCACGTTCCTCGCCGCCTCTTCCTCTTGTCCGAAGCTTCACACGCGTGCGTGGAGCCTTCCTGGCGTCGGTAGCGCGCTGGCTCGCCCTCGCCGGCGTCTTCTGCGGCATCGGGACCTCCCGTGGCGGCCGACAGGAGGCACACCACGGCAGAACGCCGTTCTGCGCCACCCATCGCTCCCTGGCTCTCCGCGTGGCCTCATGCACGCCAGCGCACGCCCGTAGCACAGCCACCGTGGCCGGCAAGCACGGAACGCGCTCTCCGCCGCCGACGGGACCGCGCCATCCCCGTTCCGTCGAGCTCGCCCCTAACACCCAAACCCCGGCCAGTTTAACACAAAAACGGACTCATTGAACCTCCGTGATGACGCTCAACCCCCTAACCACCCCGACCGAGCACTGCGCCACCGTAATCGCTCGCCGGTGATCCTCGTTCTCGGCAACCGCCTCGGACCGCCTATATAAAGGGGTCCCGAGCTCACTCTCGTGCACGCAGCACCTCCACTACTCACCAACACCCCGCCAGGCCACTAGGGGGACCTCGAGGAGGTCTCCTCCCCCAGCTCCGGCCGCCTCGCCCCGCCTCGGCCTCCAGCCCGATTCGTTCTGGTGAGGCCATCTCCGGCGCTCAAACCCCGTTCGTTACCCTCTCTAGCTGCCAGGAGCATAACCCCCTCTTCAATTTAACCTTTGCAGCCCTCTCCGACGAGCCCCTCGACCACCCGAGCCGCCGTCCGCCGGAGCAAAGCTCGCCGTCGACGTGGTGCTCGTCGACCGACTCCACCACCATCAACTGACGCGGAAGGGTGCCCTGAGCACGGAGGTACCCTCCGATCTCTCTGCCTCGCCGTGGATCGCCGCCGGCGACCACCGCGGCTCTCGGGCGCCGGCGAACTCTGCCGCCCTGTTTGAACATTTGAACCTGACGGGTGGGACCCCACCGTCAGCCTCTCTGCTCTCTTTCGAATCGTTTTCTGGAAGCGCCTTCGGGCAGAATGCGTTTTCTCTTTGGGCTGGCGTAGTCGCTACCGAAGCGTTTTCTGTTTTTTTTAAACTAGCCCCTGGAAATCTTCTGTTTCATTACAGATAAGTCCCTGGACAAAAACCCTTATAACTTTTAATCAGAAAAGTATTTTTGATTGATTCTTTTTCTGTTCTCTTTAAAATTTTGTCTAGTTTTTTTATCAGATTTATTTGAAAAATATTTGGTTTATTTTCTATGCACTCCTTGGTATTTACGATAGCGCATATATTTTCTTTAAACCGTAGATACCGAAGGAGGTGACGGAGCCGCGAACTTCACCGAGCTAGGCTCCGACTACTCTGAACCAGGCAAGCATGTTTGAACTTTTGATATGATGAGTGTCTTGGCATGTTTTGCATTTAGTTAGTTTCATGGCATGTTGGTGAGCATACCGATGAACGTTATTTTTTTGTGATAATGAGGTAAGTGAGTTCGATGATCCATACGTGGATGAATGTGAATATGAATGGCCATGTGTTGGCATGAGGATGGGTACGATGGCAGTGTTGTAGCATGCCAGTCTTACGCCAGACTATGTGACTCCAGTGTCAAACCATATCGGTCCAGTACCTATCATTTCCTTCCTTGTACTACCACATGTTTTCCGCAAGGAATATGGTTTAGTAAGTTGCAAACCGCTTTCATGGTACACACCAAAGAGGAGAG
>NC_041380.1:532737425-532820740 GCF_002162155.2 Triticum dicoccoides | reverse complement strand
TGCGATGTCGCTCAGACGTCCGACTGTGGCATTTCTTTTAAAGCCCTTTCTGCGATGTCGCTCAGACGTCCGACTGTGGCATTTCTTTTAAAGCCCTTTCTGCGATGTCGCTCAGACGTCCGACTGTGGCATTTCTTTTAAAGCCCTTTCTGCGATGTCGCTCAGACGTCCGACTGTGGCATTTCTTTTAAAGCCCTTTCTGCGATGTCGCTCAGACGTCCGACTGTGGCATTTCTTTTAAAGCCCTTTCTGTGATGTCGCTCAGACGTCCGACTGTGACATTTCTTTTAAAGCCCTTTATGTGGTGTCGCTAAGATGCCCGACTGTGGCATCATTTCCTTATATTTATTTTTGTTCACCTTTCGAGGCGTCGCTTCAGACACCCGATCGGTCCTTATTTATGCTCTGTGGGATTTCAGGCGGACTACCGCCGTCTCCCGTTTTACTTACCCGTTATGCCAATTTTATTTATTGTGCATTAAGGAATTAATCATGTTGCATCCATGCACGCATTTGTTATATCTTACGTCCGAACTGTCTTGCGAGTACTTTCAAAGTACTCACTGGCTTGTTGATTTGGCCAGATGCTGACGAAGGCGATCTCATGGATGAAGAGTTCGATAGCGAGTCCGACACTTAGAGGAGTCCCAGTCAGTCTCGTGCGACCCTGGATTTGGTCACTGTTTTATATCCGCTTCCGCTACCAAATAAATTTATCGAGCCTCACCTCGACGTTCGATGAAATGATATTCTTAGAGTCTTGTATTTCCCTTCCCGCTGTGTTTTTCCACCACCAACCTATCCATGAGTCAGTAGTATGTCTCCACACCACTGTGTCCTGTCCGCCATTATGTATGATTATTGGCGTGCTTGTAATAATTTGGTTGAGCGACCGCAGTTCAACCCTGTAATATATTTTATGCTACTGGCTTATTGTATCAAGAAATTGTCTACCAGTGAGGAGGATTTCTCTCATACTGGACTCAAAAGACTGGTTTATCAATAAATATTTTTATTGGAAAACCGGTCATGACAAGCTTGGTATCAGAGCCAGGCTGACTGTAGGAAGCCACTAGGTGCGATCGCTAATTAGTTATTAGCATGGCAGAGCTATTTTATGTTTTTGCAATTGTAGTCATTTTCTGTCAGTCAGCATAAATTTATGATCTGACCCTGCAGAATTTTTGCCTACTTTTGTAGATGACCGACAACAGCTGCGAGTCTCAGACCTTCGCCAACGTGCCCGATGGGTTCGTCAAGCTTCTTTCTTTCATCGTTCAGGTCGTGACGGGGCCATCCGTGCGCCCAGTCTTCACACTCTACCAGCACCGAGTCAACGACAGTCTGACCATGCACCAGGCCGCGGTGCAGTTCAGGGGAGGGCGTGGTGAGTTACGCCGCTTCCGGTTCGTGGGAAGAGCCATGCCTACGGAGAGGCATGCTATGCAGATGGCAGCCCGCGAGGCGATAGCTCGTCTCAGGGATGTCCTTCCCGTGATGAAGACTCGTCGTTACCGTTATCTTTCGTGCCATGTGCCTTACACATGTCACTACGCATACTCCTGCCCCAGAGGAGAACGAGACGAGGCTTTTGAGATGCTCATTGAGTATCTCCGGGCCCTGGAGGCAGCCTTCGACAACCTGGTGGACGACTTCGTAGCTACCCGCATGGACTTAGTCCATGGCTGTGCTGCCAACCGGAGGGAGCTCCTACCCATCGCTCCGCCACCGACTTTTGTCTCGTCATCAGCATCTTTTACGCCTGCTCGTCGCCTGCCTTCTACCGAAGAATTTAACCAAGTCATTGCACCCACTCCAGCGCGCACTACACCAACCTTCGCGCCCACTCCTGTACGTGTTGCTCCGCCCCTGGCAACCGCTCCGTCCGCTCTGCGCAACACTACACGTATGGAGCCCATTAGCGAGGAGGAAGTCGAGTCCCCAACCTCGCTACGCCTCGCCCTCGGCAGGGCAAAGGAGATCGTCAACATCTCTGCCTGAGTACGCTTAGCTGCCGTGTATTGTACCACTTTGTAAGATATGTGCATAGGTTGTGAGAAGTAGCCTGTTTGCGCATCATGTAGGATCTGGAGAAGTGCACTAGCCTTAATAACATGTCAGGATTATGTACGCATATCCTGAGTGATGTACTGTATAATTACCGCCTGCGTGTAAGATATGTAATGAGCAGTCCTTCTCCGTGCGCAAACCGATTTGTTTTTATTAAGTAAGCTTGGGTATTTAATTATATCTGCCAGCTTATTGCATTTATGGTTTTATCTTTGTGACTCTTTCCGCTTTTCTTAAGAGTTTTACAAAAATATTTTTTCCCAGAGTGAAAAATGTCTCGTCCTTGGACACGTTCCATGCCAACTCCACCAGAGGAAATTCATGATACTCAACCCAACAATGAGTTCACTCAGGGACAGTCAAGCCAACAAGGCAGTGAATCGGCACTTTCACAAATGTGCCGCCTTTATGAACAGAGTCAGCAACAACATCACGAGATAATGAACCAAGTCATCAACATGGGGAATCATCATGGACAGTATCAGCAACATTCCAAGTTATCTAAGCTACAGAAGACACGTCCTCAAACATTTTCTCACACTGACAAGCCTCTTGAAGCCGAGGACTGGCTTCGAGATATGGAGAGGAAATTAATTATTGCAAAGTGTTCAGATCTCGAGAAAGTACTATATGCTCCACACTATCTCACAGGAGCAGCCGCATCGTGGTGGGAGAACTTTCTGCACATGCATCCCAACGAAAATGACATAACCTGGGATGATTTCAAGGAAGGTTTCCGTGGTGCACATATTCCTAAGAGTATTATGAAAATCAAGAAGAGAGAATTCGATGACCTCAAACAAAGGAACATGACAGTGTCAGATTACAACAGTCAATTTACCCTATTATCCCGCTACGCCAATGAGGAGCGTATGACTGAAATCAAGAAGATGGAGAAATTCCTTGACGGTCTGGCGCCCGCGCTTAAATGCCAACTGGTCGTGCACACTTTTCCTGATTTTAAAACGCTGGTGGACAAGGCCATTACTCTGGAAAATGAGAGACGCAGTCTGGAGGATATCCGCAAGCGAAAAAGGGACCAGACTGATCACACTCGCAATCACCGAAGCAAGATAGATTTTAAAAAGGGTGGGACACCCAAATTCTCATCCAATGTCTCACGCCCAATCAAGAATTTTCATGCAAGGGACAAGGAATTCACCTATCGCCCCGGCGTTACTTGTTACGCCTGTGGAGAAGAAGGGCATTATGCCAAACAGTGCCCCAAGCCAAGGAACTCAACCCCAAAGCCGAACAACGGCGGCAATAATTCAGCGCCCAAGCAAAACAATTTCAATCCCAACAATAACCACAGGAAGGGTCATCTGAACCACGTAACCAAAGAGGAGGCACAAAATGCTCCGGATATCGTACTCGATACGTTTCCTGTCAACACAATACCTGCAATGGTTTTGTTTGATTCTGGAGCTTCTCACTCTTTCATCTCGAAAAGTTTTGCGTTGCAAAATAATTTTTCGATGCTTCCTTTGGAGAACTCCATAATAATCAAGTCCCCAGGGATTCAGCAAGTTTCTCAGAATTACTGTCAGGATGTGGTCATTGAGTTTGAAGGATTGGAGTTTTACGCAAATCTTATTGTATTGGAAAATAAAGGACTGGATGTCATCCTAGGGATGGATTGGCTAACCACCAATAAAGGTTTTATCGACTGTTTCAACAGGACCGTGATTCTCACACACCACCAAGGGAAGACAATAAGAGTATCAGCCAAGGAAGGAAAAAGACCCCGGCAACCGAGATTAAATAAGGTGGACGTTTCTGAGCTAAACAAGGTTCCAGTAGTGTGTGAATTTCCAGATGTATTCCCTGAAGAGCTGCCAGGCATGCCACCAGACCAAGAAATAGAATTCCGCATTGAGCTAGCACCAGGGACCACCCCCATATACAAGAAACCATACAGAATGGCACCATCCGAGTTGATCGAATTGAAGAAGCAAATAAAGGAATTACTGGAAAAAGGATACATTCGAGCCAGCTCCTCACCTTGGGGATCACCAATTTTATTTGCCAAGAAGAAGGATGGAACGCTGAGATTGTGTATCGACTATCGAGCACTTAACATGGTCACGGTCAAAAACAAATACCCGATGCCAAGGATAAACGATTTGTTTGATCAACTTGCTCAGGACAAGGTATTCTCAAAAATTGACTTAAGGTCAGGATACCATCAATTGAAGGTACAAACGGAAGATATCCCCAAAACAGCCTTCACCTCCAGATATGGATTGTACGAGTTCACAGTGATGCCGTTTGGGTTAACTAACGCCCCGGCATATTTTGTTCACCTCATGAACAAAGTATTTATGAAGTTTATGGACAAATTCGTCGTAGTATTCATCGACGATATTCTGGTATACTCCAAAACACCAGAAGAGCACGCAGAACATCTCAGGATTGTACTAGGAGAGCTAAGGAAACACCAATTGTATGCCAAGTTCAGCAAGTGCGAATTTTGGCTAAGACAAGTAGGTTTTCTAGGCCACGTGCTGACTCAAGACGGTATAGCAGTGGACCCAGAGAAAGTCAAGGCCGTACTTGACTGGAAGTCACCAGCCAGCGTAACAGACATACGAAGTTTCTTGGGAATGGCAGGATATTACCGCAGATTTATTGAAAGATTTTCCACCATATCCAAGCCTATGACACAATTACTCAAGAAAGATAAGAAGTTTGAATGGACAGAAGCCTGCAAGAAAAGTTTCCAAGAGCTAAAGCGGAAATTAACAACAGCACCGGTATTAATTGTACCCGATATACACAAGAATTTTGAAGTATTTTGTGACGCATCCAGAAAGGGTCTCGGATGCGTGTTGATGCAAGAAGGCAAGGTTGTCGCCTACGCTTCAAGGCAACTTCGCAAACACGAGGAAAATTATCCCACTCATGATTTAGAAATGGCAGCAGTTATTCATGCACTCAAGGAATGGAGTCATTTCCTACTTGGGAATCGATGTGAGATATATACGGATCACAAAAGCCTCAAATACATTTTTACGCAGCCAGAACTAAATTTACGGCAACGCCGCTGGTTGGAATTGGTAAAGGATTATGATGTTGGTATCCATTACCATCCAGGGAAAGCAAATGTAGTGGCCGATGCCCTGAGTCGGAACCCCGGCTCCGACGGGAACTATCTGCACAGCTTGAGGCCCGAATTCCATCAAGAATTTGTCAAGCTCAACTTGATAATGGTGGCAGAAGGCACCATATCAAACTTGGAAATACAACCACACCTTGTGGAGAAAATTAAAGAGGCTCAGTCCGGTCACCCCAGCATTGAAGGAATTAAAAGGAAGTTGAGTATGGGCAAGGCCTCGGAATTCGTCATAGACAATGAAGGAATATTATGGTACGGAGAAAGGCTATGCGTGCCAAACATAGAAGACCTTAAACAGCAAGTTTTAACTGAAGCACACACCACTCCATATTCGACCCACCCTGGAGGAACCAAAATGTATAAGGATATTCAGGAAAGATTTTGGTGGCACGGTATGAAGAGGGACATAGCCGCCTTCATTGCATGTTGCGACTCATGTCAACGCATAAAAGCTGAACATCAGAGACCAGCCGGACTACTGCAACCCAACAAAATACCTGAGTGGAAATGGGATGAAATAGGGATGGATTTTATTGTCGGATTACCTCGGTCACGACACGGGAATGATGCCTTATGGGTCATCACTGACAGGTTGACCAAAGTGGCACACTTTATTCCAGTGAAGACAACCTACACCACTCAGAGGCTTGCCAGGATTTATCTTTCCCGCATAGTCTGTCTGCACGGTGTCCCGAAGACTATAATTTCTGACAGAGGCACTCAGTTCGTCTCAAGATTTTGGGAGCATTTACAACAGGCTCTGGGAACCCAACTAGCCTTCAGTACCGCATACCATCCACAGACTGATGGACAAACAGAACGCATAAAGCAGGTTTTAGAAGACATGCTGAGAGCATGTGTCCTCACCTATGGAACCAGTTGGGAGGACAGCCTGCCATATGCCGAGTTCGCATACAACAACAGTTACCAGGCCAGCCTGCAAATGGCTCCTTTCGAAGCCCTATATGGAAGGAGATGTCGTACCCCGTTAAATTGGTCAGAGACCGGAGATAGCCGCATCTTCGGACCAGATATGCTCAGAGAAGCCGAGGAAAAAGTCAAGCTAATCAGAGACCGACTTAAGACCGCTCAAAGTCGACAGAAAAGTTATTATGATCAGAAACATCGTAGGGTCAGCTTCGAACCCGGTGAATTCGTATACTTGAGAGTATCCCCAATGAGAGGATTGCAACGGTTTAAGATTAAAGGAAAATTGGCACCAAGATTCATTGGACCATTTCGCATAGTGGCACGAAGAGGCACTGTAGCCTACCAGCTAGACTTACCCGAAGACTTGTCCGACATTCACGACGTGTTCCACGTCTCCCAATTAAGGAAGTGCGTAAGCAACCCAGAGAAACAAGTCTCCCATGAGAACATTGACGTACAGTCAGACCTCACGTATCGAGAACGTCCCATAAGAATATTAGAGGAGTCTGAAAGGAGGACCCGATAGAAAACCATCAAGTTTTTCAAAGTCCAGTGGAGCAATCACACCGACAGTGAAGCAACTTGGGAAAGCGAGGATTTTCTTCGGACAGAGCATCCACACTTATTTAAGGATCAGCTGAAATCTCGGGGACGAGATTTTTCCTAAGGGGGTAGGTGTTGTGACACTCCAAAATTTTTATTTGGTTTTTATCAAAAACTTTGTGGTTTTGAGGAGAGACCTTTTTAAAAAAATTCTTTTTCAGAAAAACCTTCCTCTTAAAAACCTCCTTTTGCCTTGGCAAGGATTTTATTTCTTTCAAACTTTGGTGGTTGATCTTTTGCAAACTTCTTCTCTGTCAGTTCCCTCTAAAAAAAAATTTTTTTGGGAGTTTTAATTTGTTTTATTTTAAGTGAAGCCCTATGAAAATTTGAGATTTTCTTATCTTTGAAGCCACTCTTGGCTTTGTATTTTTTGTCCATGAGATAAAACCCCTCCAAAACCTCCCCTCCCCCTTGTGATCAACCTAAGTTCTCTGTCCCAACTAATCCAAACTGGTTTTGGATTTTATTCTAATTATTTCTCCCCCTCAAATCAATTCTGAAAATTATTTGGAGCCTGAGGGATTTTCAAAGCAAGTACCCTTTTTCATTTGAGTTTTGACCTCAAACCAATTCTCCTGGATTGTCCTTTGAACCCACAACCCAGAACCATCTTGATCCGCTCCTCCTCTTTTCAAATTTTTCAAAATACAGTCTCTGCAAGTTTGGACCAGATTTGCCAAATTTGGTGAAATTCATATCCACACTGCTCCAAAAATTCCACCAAAAATCATGCGGACTACTTGAGCAAGGAGAAGCCACTCCACCAAAAATCAGCTCAAGGAAAAATCACCAGAGGCCAATTTCATTCGGTCGAACACCTTGTGGGCACTGTTACTGTTCAAAGTTCAGAAAATTCAGTTTCAGTGTCATCTTCCGTCCGTCAGTTTCAGTCACGCGGCCACAGTGCCCTTGGCACGTTCCTCGCCGCCTCTTCCTCTTGTCTGAAGCTTCACACGCGTGCGTGGAGCCTTCCTGGCGTCGGTAGCGCGCTGGCTCGCCCTCGCCGGCGTCTTCTGCGGCGTCGGGACCTCCCGTGGCGGCCGATAGGAGGCACACCACGGCAGAACGCCGTTCTGCGCCGCCCATCGCTCCCTGGCTCTCCGCGTGGCCTCATGCACGCCAGCGCACGCCCGTAGCACAGCCACCGTGGCCGGCAAGCACGGAACGCGCTCTCCGCCGCCGACGGGCCCGCGCCATCCCCGTTCCGTCGAGCTCGCCCCTAACACCCAAACCCCGGCCAGTTTAACACCAAAACGGACTCATTGAACCTCCGTGATGACGCTCGACCCCCTAACCACCCCGACCGAGCACTGCGCCACCGTAATCGCTCGCCGGTGATCCTCGTTCTCGGCAACCGCCTCGGACCGCCTATATAAAGGGGTCCCGAGCTCACTCTCGTGCACGCAGCACCTCCACTACTCACCAACACCCCGCCAGGCCACTAGGGGGACCTCGAGGAGGTCTCCTCCCCCAGCTCCGGCCGCCTCGCCCCGCCTCGGCCTCCAGCCCGATTCGTTCTGGTGAGGCCATCTCCGGCGCTCAAACCCCGTTCGTTACCCTCTCTAGCTGCCAGGAGCATAACCCCCTCTTCAATTTAACCTTTGCAGCCCTCTCCGACGAGCCCCTCGACCACCCGAGCCGCCGTCCGCCGGAGCAAAGCTCGCCGTCGACGTGGTGCTCGCCGACCGACTCCACCACCATCAACTGACGCGGAAGGGTGCCCTGAGCACGGAGGTACCCTCCGATCTCTCTGCCTCGCCGTGGATCGCCGCCGGCGACCACCGCGGCTCTCGGGCGCCGGCGAACTCTGCCGCCCCGTTTGAACATTTGAACCTGACGGGTGGGACCCCACCGTCAGCCTCTCTGCTCTCTTTCGAATCGTTTTCTGGAAGCGCCTTCGGGCAGAATGCGTTTTCTCTTTGGGCTGGCGTAGTCGCTACCGAAGCGTTTTCTGTTTTTTTTAAACTAGCCCCTGGAAATCTTCTGTTTCATTATAGATAAGTCCCTGGACAAAAACCCTTATAACTTTTAATCAGAAAAGTATTTTTGATTGATTCTTTTTCTGTTCTCTTTAAAATTTTGTCTAGTTTTTTTATCAGATTTATTTGAAAAATATTTGGTTTATTTTCTATGCACTCCTTGGTATTTACGATAGCGCATATATTTTCTTTAAACCGTAGATACCGAAGGAGGTGACGGAGCCGCGAACTTCACCGAGCTAGGCTCCGACTACTCTGAACCAGGCAAGCATGTTTGAACTTTTGATATGATGAGTGTCTTGGCATGTTTTGCATTTAGTTAGTTTCATGGCATGTTGGTGAGCATACCGATGAACGTTATTTTTTTGTGATAATGAGGTAAGTGAGTTCGATGATCCATACGTGGATGAATGTGAATATGAATGGCCATGTGTTGGCATGAGGATGGGTACGATGGCAGTGTTGTAGCATGCCAGTCTTACGCCAGACTATGTGACTCCAGTGTCAAACCATATCGGTCCAGTACCTATCATTTCCTTCCTTGTACTACCACATGTTTTCCGCAAGGAATATGGTTTAGTAAGTTGCAAACCGCTTTCATGGTACACACCAAAGAGGAGAGGCCGTGATGATGGTTCCATGGCCCTGGATTAAAGCCAGTCATCCGGTCAGGGGGCATGGGTGTTTCCGGTTGGGACCGAGAGGGGGGCACCCCTTAGAGCGCGCGTATATAAATTTGATCCCATGCTATTCGAGATTGTGATCTCCCCGTCTCAAAAGTTTTTCTTGGACGATGACTAGGGTGATTCCTAGCATCGAGAGGTAGGATGGGTCTGTACCGGTTAGCTGTGTTTTCTTCCGAAATACCGTAAACGGAACTAGTCCTTCGTGACTACGGAAATCCGTTGGCTGTGGGAAAAATTTTGTACAAACTCTGCAGAGTCATATATTCCTCCAAATCATCTATTCCATGTCGAGTTTCGTTCCATCTTATCCTAATCAATTGTTAGCTTTGATGACAGAGACTCCGGTGAATCGCATGAGTGCTAAGTCCGGTTGAATGATTATCCCTGTGGATGGACTAACCCGTTTATTCTCATGGATTGAATGTTTATTATGAGTATTATTTTTACTGGTGAATTTAAAGCCCTTTCTGCGATGTCGCTCAGACGTCCGACTGTGGCATTTCTTTTAAAGCCCTTTCTGCGATGTCGCTCAGACGTCCGACTGTGGCATTTCTTTTAAAGCCCTTTCTGCGATGTCGCTCAGACGTCCGTCTGTGGCATTTCTTTTAAAGCCCTTTCTGCGATGTCGCTCAGACGTCCGACTGTGGCATTTCTTTTAAAGCCCTTTCTGCGATGTCGCTCAGATGTCCGACTGTGGCATTTCTTTTAAAGCCCTTTCTGCGATGTCGCTCAGACGTCCGACTGTGGCATTTCTTTTAAAGCCCTTTCTGTGATGTCGCTCAGACGTCCGACTGTGGCATTTCTTTTAAAGCCCTTTATGTGGTGTCGCTAAGATGCCCGACTGTGGCATCATTTCCTTATATTTATTTTTGTTCACCTTTCGAGGCGTCGCTTCAGACACCCGATCGGTCCTTATTTATGCTCTATGGGATTTCAGGCGGACTACCGCCGTTTCCCGTTTTACTTACCCGTTATGCCAATTTTATTTATTGTGCATTAAGGAATTAATCATGTTGCACCCATGCACGCATTTGTTATATCTTACGTCCGAACTGTCTTGCGAGTACTTTCAAAGTACTCACTGGCTTGTTGATTTGGCCAGATGCTGACGAAGGCGATCTCATGGATGAAGAGTTCGATAGCGAGTCTGACACTTAGAGGAGTCCCAGTCAGTCTCGTGCGACCCTGGATTTGGTCACTGTTTTATATCCGCTTCCGCTACCAAATAAATTTATCGAGCCTCACCTCGACGTTCGATGAAATGATATTCTTAGAGTCTTGTATTTCCCTTCCCGCTATGTTTTTCCACCACCAACCTATCCATGAGTCAGTAGTATGTCTCCACACCACTGTGTCCTGTCCGCCATTATGTATGATTATTGGCGTGCTTGTAATAATTTGGTTGAGCGACCGCAGTTCAACCCTGTAATATATTTTATGCTACTTGCTTATTGTATCAAGAAATTGTCTACCAGTGAGGAGGATTTCTCTCATACTGGACTCAAAAGACTGGTTTATCAATAAATATTTTTATTGGAAAACCGGTCGTGACAGGATGAGATCCCGGACGTCACGAGGAGTTCCGGAATGGTCCGGAGGTAAAGAATTATATATATGAAGTGCTATTTCGGCCATCGGGACAAGTTTCGGGATCACCGGTATTGTACCGGGACCACCGGAAGGGTCCCGGGGGTCCACCGGGTGGGGCCACCTGCCCCGGGGGGCCACATGGGCTGTAGGGGGTGCGCCTTGGCCTATATGGGCCAAGGGCACCAGCCCCAAGAGGCCCATGCGCCTAGAGATAAGGAAGGGAAGAGTCCCAAAGGGGGAAGGCACCTCCTAGGTGCCTTGGGGAGGAGGGATTCCTCCCTTGGCCGCCGCCCCCCTAGGAGATTGGATCTCCTAGGGCCGGAGCCCCCCCCCCTAGGCTCCCTATATATAGTGGGGGAAGGAGGGCCTCTCAATCCACGCCTTTGGTGCCTCCCTCTCCCTCTCCAACACATCCTCCTCCTCCATAGTGCTTGGCGAAGCCCTGCCGGAGTACTGCAGCTCCACCACCACCACGTCGTCGTGCTGCTGTTGGAGCCATCTTCCTCAACCTCTCCTTCCCCTTGATGGATCAAGAAGAAGGAGACGTTACGCTTACCGTACGTGTGTTGAACGCGGAGGTGCCGTCCGTTCGGCGCTAGGATCTCCGGTGATTTGGATCACGTCGAGTACGCCTTCCTCATCCCCGTTCTTTGAACGCTTCCGCGCGTGATCTACAAAGGTATGTAGATGCAATCCAATCACTCGTTGCTAGATGAACTCCTAGATGGATCTTGGTGAAACCGTAGGAAAATTTTGTTTTCTGCAACGTTCCCCAACAGTGGCATCATGAGCTAGGTCTATGTGTAGTTCTCTTTGCACGAGTAGAACACAATTTGTTGTGGGCGTAGATGTTGTCAACTTTCTTGCCGCTACTAGTCTTATCTTGCTTCAGCGGTATTGTGGGATGAAGCGGCCCAGACCAACCTTACACGTACGCTTACGTGAGACCGGTTCCACCGACTAACATGCACAAGTTGCATAAGGTGGCTGGCGGGTGTCTGTCTCTCCCACTTTAGTTGGAGCGGATTCGATGAAAAGGGTCCTTATGAAGGGTAAATAGAAGTTGACAAATCACGTTGTGGCTTTCACGTAGGTAAGAAAACGTTCTTGCTAGAACCCTTTTTCAGCCACGTAAAACTTGCAACAACAATTAGAGGACGTCTAACTTGTTTTTGCAGCAAGTGCTTTATGATATGATATGGCCAAAGTTGTGATGAATGATGAATGATGTGATTTATGAGATGTTCATGCTATTGTAATAGGAATCACGACTTGCATGTCGATGAGTATGACAACCGGCAGGAGCCATAGGAGTTGTCTTTATTTTTTGTATGACCTGCGTGTCATTGAGAAACGCCATGTAAATTACTTTACTTTATTGCTAAACCTGTTAGCCATAGTAGTAGAAGTAATAGTTGGCGAGCAACTTCATGGAGACACGATGATGGAGATCATGATGATGGAGATCATGGTGTCATGCCGGTGACAAGATGATCATGGAGCCCCAAGATGGAGATCAAAGGAGCTATGTGATATTGGCCATATCATGTCACTGTTATTATTTGATTGCATGTGATGTTTATCATGTTTTTGCATCTTGTTTGCTTAGAACGACGGTAGTAAATAAGATGATCCCTCATAATAATTTCAAGAAAGTGTTCCCCCTAACTGTGCACCGTTGCGACAGTTCGTTGTTTCGAAGCACCACGTGATGATCGGGTGTGATAGATTCCAATGTTCACATACAACGGGTGTAAGACAGATTTACACATGCAAACACTTAGGTTGACTTGATGAGCCTAGCATGTACAGACATGGCCTCGGAACACAGAAGACCAAAAGGTCGAGCATGAGTCGTATAGAAGATACGATCAACATGAAGATGTTCACCGATGTTGACTAGTCCGTCTCACGTGATGATCGGACACGGCCTAGTTAACTCGGATCATGTTATACTTAGATTACAGGAGGGATGTCTATCTAAGTGGGAGTTCATTGAATAATTTGATTAGATGAACTTAATTATCATGAACTTAGTCTAATTTTTTTACAATATGTCTTGTAGATCAAATGGCCAACGTAGTCCTCAACTTCAACGCGTTCCTAGAGAAAACCAAGCTGAAAGACGATGGCAGCAACTACACGGACTGGGTCCGGAACCTGAGGATCATCCTCATAGCTGCCAAGAAAGATTATGTCCTACAAGCACCGCTGGGTGACGCACCTGTTCTCCCTGCAGAACAAGACGTTATGAACGCTTGGCAGGCACGTACCGATGACTACTCCCTCATTCAGTGCGGCATGCTTTACAGCTTAAAGCCGGGGCTCCAAAAGCGTTTTGAGAGACATGGAGCTTATGAGATCTTCGAAGAGCTGAAAATGGTTTTCCAAGCTCATGCCCGGGTCGAGAGATATCAAGTCTCCGACAAGTTCTTCAGCTGTAAGATGGAGGAAAACAGTTCTGTCAGTGAGCACATACTCACTATGTCTGGGTTGCATAACCGCTTGACTCAGCTGGGAGTTAATCTCCCGGATGACGCGGTCATTGACAGAATCCTTCAGTCGCTTCCACCGAGCTACAAGAGCTTTGTGATGAACTTCAATATGCAGGGGATGGAAAAGACCATTCCTGAAGTATTTGCAATGCTGAAATCAGCAGAGATAGAAGTCAAAAAGGAACATCAAGTGTTGATGGTGAATAAAACCACTAAGTTCAAGAAAGGCAAGGGTAAGAAAACCTCCAAGAAAGACGGCAAGGGAGTTGCCGCGCCCGGCAAGCAAGCTGCCGGGAAGAAGCCAAAGAATGGACCCAAGCCTGAGATTGAGTGCTTTTATTGCAAGGAAAGTGGTCACTGGAAGCGGAACTGCCCCAAATACTTAGCGGACAAGAAGGCCGGCAAAACAAAAGGTATATGTGATATACATGTAATTGATGTGTACCTTACCAGTACTCGTAGTAGCTCCTGGGTATTTGATACCGGTGCAGTTGCTCACATTTGTAACTCAAAGCAGGAGTTGCGGAATAAGCGGAGACTGGCGAAGGACGAGGTGATGATGCGCGTCGGGAATGGTTCCAAGGTCGATGTGATCGCCGTCGGCACGCTACCTCTACATTTACCTACGGGATTAGTTTTGAACCTTAATAATTGTTATTTAGTGCCAAGTTTGAGCATGAACATTGTATCAGGATCTCGTTTAATATGAGATGGCTACTCATTTAAATCCGAGAATAATGGTTGTTCTATTTATATGAGAGATATGTTTTATGGTCATGCTCCGATGGTGAATGGTTTATTCTTAATGAATCTCGAGCGTAATGCTACATATGTTCATAGTGTGAGTACCAAAAGATGTAAGATTGATAATGATAGTCCCACATACTTGTGGCACTACCGCCTTGGTCACATAGGTGTCAAACGCATGAAGAAGCTCCATGCTGATGGACTTTTAGAGTCTCTTGATTACGAATCATTTGACATGTGCGAACCATGTCTCATGGGTAAAATGACCAAGACTCCGTTCTCAGGAACAATGGAGCGAGCAACCAACTTATTGGAAATCATACATACTGATGTGTGCGGTCCAATGAGTGTTGAGGCTCGAGGTGGCTATCGTTATGTTCTCACCCTCACTGATGACTTGAGTAGATATGGGTATGTCTACTTAATGAAACACAAGTCTGAAACCTTTGAAAAGTTCAAGGAATTTTAGAGTGAGGTTGAAAATCAATGTGACAGGAAAATCAAGTTCCTGCGATCAGATCATGGAGGAGAATACTTGAGTCACGAGTTTGGCACACACTTACGAAGATGCGGAATAGTTTCACAACTCACGCCGCCTGGAACACCTCAGGGTAATGGTGTGTCGGAACATTGTAATCGCACTCTATTAGATATGGTGCGATCTATGATGTCTCTTACCAATTTACCGCTATCTTTTTGGGGCTATGCTTTAGAGACTGCCGCATTCACTTTAAATAGGGCTCCGTCGAAATCCGTTGAGACGACAACGTATGAATTATGGTTTGGGAAGAAACCTAAGCTGTCGTTTCTAAAAGTTTGGGGATGCAATGCTTATGTCAAGAAACTTCAACCTGAAAAGCTCGAACCCAAGTCGGAAAAATGCGTCTTCATAGGATACCCTAAAGAAACTATTGGGTATACCTTCTACCTCAGATCCGAAGGCAAGATCTTTGTTGCCAAGAATGGATCCTTTCTAGAGAAGGAGTTTCTCTCGAAAGAAGAAAGTGGGAGGAAAGTAGAACTTGATGAAGTATTACCTCTTGAACCAGAAAATGGCGCAACTCAAGAAAATGTTCCTGAGGTGCCTGCACCGACTAGAGAGGAAGTTAATGATGATGATCATGAAACTTCAGATCAAGTTGCTACTGAACTTCGTAGGTCCACAAGGACACGTTCCGCACCAGAGTGGTACGGCAACCCTGTCTTGGAAATCATGTTGTTAGACAACGGTGAACCTTCGAACTATGAAGAAGCGATGGCGGGCCCGGATTCCGACTTGGAGCCATCTTCCTCACCACCACCACCACGCCGTCGTGCTGCTGTTGGAGCCATCTTCCTCAACCTCTCCTTCCCCCTTGCTGGATCAAGAAGAAGGAGACGTTACGCTTACCGTACGTGTGTTGAACGCGGAGGTGCCGTCCGTTCGGCGCTAGGATCTCCGGTGATTTGGATCACGTCGAGTACGCCTTCCTCATCCCCGTTCTTTGAACGCTTCTGCGCGTGATCTACAAAGGTATGTAGATGCAATCCAATCACTCGTTTCTAGATGAACTCCTAGATGGATCTTGGTGAAACCGTAGGAAAATTTTGTTTTCTGCAACGTTGCCCAACAGATACATATTTTTATTAAACGATGGAGCTGTCAGTTGGTGCAGTTCTAAACAAAGCGTCATAGCGGGATCTACATATGAAGTGGAGTACACAGCTGCTTCAGAATCAGCAAATGAAGGAGTCTGGATGAAGGAGTTCATATCTGATCTAGGTGTCATACCTAGTGCATCACGTCCAATGAAAATCTTTTGTGACAATACTGGTGCAATTGCTTTAGCAAAGGAATCCAGATTTCACAAGAGAACCAAGCACATCAAGGGACGCTTCAACTCCATCCGGGATCAAGTCCAGGTGGGAGACATGGAGATTTGCAAGATACATACGGATTTGAATGTTGCAGACTCGTTGACTAAGCCTCTTCCACAAGCAAAACATGATCAGCACCAAGGCTCCATGGGTGTTAGAATCATTAATGTGTAATCTAGATTATTGACTCTAGTGAAAGTGGGAGACTGAAGGAAATATACCCTAGAGGCAATAATAAAGTTATTATTTATTTCCTTATATCATGATAAATGTTTATTATTCATGCTAGAATTGTATTAACCGGAAACATGATACATGTGTGAATACATAGACAAATAGAGTGTCACTAGTATGCCTCTACTTGACTAACTCGTTGAATCAAAGATGGTTATGTTTCCTAGCCATGGACAAAGAGTTGTCATTTGATTAACGGGATCACATCATTAGGAGAATGGTGTGATTGACTTGACCCATTCCGTTAGCTTAGCACTTGAGCGTTTAGTTTGTTGCTATTGCTTTCTTCATGACTTATACATGTTCCTATGACTATGAGATTATGCAACTCCAGTTTACTGGAGGATCACTTTGTGTGCTACCAAACGTCACAACGTAACTAGGTGATTATAAAGGTGCTCTACAGGTGTCTCCAAAGGTACTTGTTGGGTTGGCATATTTTGAGATTATGATTTGTCACTCCGATTGTCAGAGAGGTATCTCTAGGCCCACTCGGTAATACACATCACTTAAGCCTTGCAAGCATTGCAACTAATGAGTTAGTTGCGGGATGATGTATTACGGAACGAGTAAAGAGACTTGCCGGTAACGAGATTGAACTAGGTATTGAGATACCGACGATCGAATCTCGGGAAAGTAACATACCGATGACAAAGGGAACAACGTATGTTGTTATGCGGTTTGACCGATAAATATCTTCGTAGAATATGTAGGAGCCAATATGAGCATCCAGGTTCCGCTATTGGTTATTGACCGGAGACATGTCTCGGTCATGTCTACATAGTTCTCGAACCCGTAGGGCCCGCACGGTTAAAGTTTGATGACGGTTATATTGTGAGTTTATGTGTTTTGATGTAGTGAAGGTAGTTCGGAGTCCCGGATGTGATCACGGACATGACGAGGAGTCTCAAAATGGTCGAGACATGAAGATTGATATATTGGACGACTATATTCAGACACCGGAATAGTTCCGGGGGTTATCGGATATATACCGGAGTACCGGGGGGTTACTGGAATCCCCCCGGGGGTTATTGGGCCTCATGGGCCCAAAGTGGTGGAAGAGGAGAGGCAGCAGGAGGTGGCGCACGATCCCCCTTTCCCCAATCCGAATTGGGAAAGGGAAGGGGGCGGCGGCCCCCCTTCTCCTTCCTTCTCTCCACCTCCTCCTCCCCCCTTCTCCTAGTTGGAATAGGAAAGGGGGGCAAAACCTACTTGGAGTAGGATTACCCCCCCTTGGGCGTGCCTCCACCTCTTGGCCGGCCCCCTCCTCCTCCCCCCTTTATATACGAAGGAGGGGGCACCCCATAGACACAACAATTGATCTCTTAGATCTTTTAGCCATGTGTGGTGCCCCCCTCCACCATAATCCACCTCAGTCATATCGTAGTAGTGCTTAGGCTAAGCTCTGCATCGGTAGAACATCATCATCGTCACCACGCGGTCGTGCTGACGGAACTCTCCCTCAAAGTTCGGCTGGATCGGAGTTTGAGGGACGTCATCGAGTTGAACGTGTGCAGAACTCGGAGGTGTCGTGCGTTCGGTGCTTGATCGGTCGGATCGTGAAGATGTATGACTACATCAACCGCGTTGTGCTAATGCTTCCGCTTTCGGTCTACGAGGGTACGTGGACACACTCTCCCCTCTTGTTGCTATGCATCCCCATGATCTTGCGTGTGCGTAGGAATCTTTTTGAAATTACTATGCTCCCCAACACCTTCCCCACCGGCAAGGGCTGGGTTGCCATGCTTTTTGGGTCGGCTCGCGGCGATGAAGACCTATTCGTCGACTACATGAAGATTTCCAAGAGATACAGCAGCCCAAAAGGGTTCATGGATGCATCAGAAAAGGTGAGGAAGAAGGCGATGGCTCAGGAGAAGTAGCGCATGGACCAGCGCTATGGAGCCCCAGTTAAGAGGATCATGCCCATCGACATGCTACTGTGGGCAATGAAGGAGGCGGACTCGGGCGATGCTGGGCAGAGGGAACTGTGGGCAGCCCACCGTTATATCCCTCGATCACAAGTTACGGCTCCTCCAGCTGCTATGGGAAATGACGAGGACCTGCAGATCATCGCCCCACCAGCACTTCTCGCTCGCCAACGTCCTCCTCCCATCATCGTCATCAATGGAGACGAACAGGAGGTGCCAGAGCTACCACCTCCCACTCAACTCAAGCAAGAGGTGCAATGGTCAGGTCGCATAGCAGGGCAGGGGCCTAAGAATCTGAAACTGTAAGTTTCAGATTCTGTTGTGGAGTTGACACGGCAGATGTCCTAGAGCAAGGACTTAGTCGTAGGGCCATCGCACTAGGAAGCTTAAAGGGTTAATCGGGACAAAGGACACGAGAGAGTTTTTATACTAGTTTGGCCCTTACTATGAAGGTAAAAGCCTACATCTAGTTGGGATTGGTATTGCTGAGGTTTCGATCTCCAAGGGGCTCAACTCGTCGGCTTGGTTATCGATCTTGTTGTTTCTTGCCCTAAGCCGCCACCGGGTCGCCCCCTTATATACACGGGTTGATGCCTGGCGGCCTACAGAGTCCCGGCTGGCTCATCAAACATGTCCGGCTCGGTGACTTCTTTTATATGCCTTTCTTTACAAGCCTTTCTTTACATATGGCGGTTTACAATGTTGGGCCTTAAGCCGCCTTTGGGCTTAGACCTTCTACAAGTCTTAATAAACTATCACCTTGAATATTACTGGGCTTCTTTTTGTAACCCGCCATTGGGGTTGACCCAGCCCCTCCTGGGCGGGTCATACCTGGTAGCTATATCCCCAACATTAGGACCCAGGTTGACTTTGAACTTTGTTCTTTGTCAATCTTCAACACTTAGATGAAATCCATCTTCCTCTGCCTGAAAAAAAAAACTCTATAACCCGCCATGACGTCATCTCTTGAAAACGCAAAATGTTGGGGAACGTAGTAATTTCAAAATTTTCCTACGCACACGCAAGATCATGGTGATGCATAGCAACGAGAGGGGAGAGTGTTGTCCACGTACCCTCGTAGACCGAAAGCGGAAGCGTTAGCACAACGCGGTTGATGTAGTCATACGTCTTCACGATCCGACCGATCAAGTACCGAACGCATGGCACCTCCGAGTTCAGCACACGTTCAGCCCGATGACATCCCTCGAACTCCGATCCAACCGAGTGTTGAGGGAGAGTTTCATCAGCACGACGGTGTGGTGACGATGTTGATCTTCTACCGACGCGGGGCTTCGCCTAAGCACCACTACAGTATTATCGAGGTGGAATATGGTGGAGGGGGGCACCGCACACGGCTAAGAGATCCAAGGGATCAATTGTTGTGTCCATGGGGTGCCGCCCTGTCCCCGTATATAAAGGAGCAAGGAGGGAGGCGGCCGGCCTAGGAGGAGGGCGCACCAAGGGGGGAGTCCTACTCCCACCGGGAGTAGGACTCCTCCTTTCCTTGTTGGAGTAGGAGAGAAGGAAAGAGGAGGAGAGGAAGAAGGAAAAAGGGGTTGCACCCCTTGTCCAATTCGGACCAGAGGGGGGCGCCCGCCTCCTTCCTTTTGGCCTCTGTCCTCTATTCCCGTATGGCCCAATAAGGCCCATATACTCCCCGGCGAATTCCCGTAACTCTTCGGTACTCCGATAAATACCCGAATCACTCGGAACCTTTCCGATGTCCGAATATAGTCGTCCAATATATCGATTTTTACGTCTAGACCATTTCGAGACTCCTCATCATGTCCCCGATCTCATCCGGGACTCCGAACTCCTTCGGTACATCAAAACATATAAACTCATAATATAAGTGTCACCGTAATGTTAAGCGTGCGGACCCTACGGGTTCGAGAACTATGTAGACATGACCGAGACACGTCTCCGGTCAATAACCAATAGCGGAACCTGGATGCTCATATTGGCTCCCACATATTCTACGAAGATCTTTATGGGTCAGACTGCATAACAACATACGTTGTTCCCTTTGTCATCGGTATGTTACTTGCCCGAGATTCGGTCGTCGGTATCTCAATACCTAGTTCAATCTCGTTACCGGCAAGTTTCTTTACTCGTTCCATAATACATCATCCCACAACTAACTCATTAGTTGCAATGCTTGCAAGGCTTAAGTGATGTGTATTACCGAGAGGGCCCAGAGATACCTCTCCGACAATCGGAGTGCCAAATCCTAATCTCGAAATACGCCAACCCAACATGTACCTTCGGAGACACCTGTAGAGCACCTTTATAATCACCCAGTTATGTTGTGATGTTTGGTAGCACACAAAGTGTTCCTCCGGTAAACGGGAGTTGCATAATCTCATAGTCATAGGAACATGTATAAGTTATGAAGAAAGCAATAGCAACAAACTAAACGATCAAGTGCTAAGCTAACGGAACGGGTCAAGTCAATCACAGCATTTTCCTAATGATGTGATCCCGTTAATCAAATGACAACTCATGTCTATGGTTAGGAAACATAACAATCTTCGATCAACGAGCTAGTCAAGTAGAGGCATACTAGTGACACTATGTTTGTCTATGTATTCACACATGTACTATGTTTCCGGTTAATACAATTCTAGCATGAATAATAAACATTTATCATGATATAAGGAAATAAATAATAACTTTATTATTGCCTCTAAGGGCATATTTCCTTCAGTCTCCCACTTGCACTAGAGTCAATAATCCAGTTCACATCGCCATGTGATTTAACACCAATAGTTCACATCACCATGTGATTAACACCCATAGTTCACATCGACATGCGACCAATACCCAAAGGGTTTACTAGAGTCAATAATCTAGTTCACATCACTATGTGACTAACACCCCAAAGAGTACTAAGGTGTGATCATGTTTTGCTTGTGAGAGAAGTTTAGTCAACGGGTCTGCCACATTCAGATCCGTAAGTATTTTGCAAATTTCTATTTCAACAATGCTCTGCACGGAGCTACTCTAGCTAATTGCTCCCACTTTCAATATATATCCAGTTTGAGATATAAAGTCATCTGGATCAGTGTCAAAATTTGAATCGATGTAACCCTTTACGACGAACCTTTTTGTCACCTCCATAATCGAGAAACATATCCTTATTCCACTAAGGATAATTTTGACCGCTGTCCAATGATCTACTCCTAGATCACTATTGTACCCCTTGCCAAAAATAGTGTAGGGTATACAATAGATCTGGCACACAGCATGGCATATTTTATAGAACCTATGGCCAAGGCATAGGGAATGACTTTCATTCTCTTTCTATCTTCTGTCGTGGACGGGCTTTGAGTCTTACTCAGTTTCACACCTTGTAACATAGGCAAGAACTCTTTCTTTGACTGTTCCATTTTGAACTACTTCAAAATCTTGTCAAGGTATGTATTCATTGAAAAACTTATCAAGCGTCTTGATCTATCTCTATAGATCTTGATGCTCAATATGTAAGCAGCTTGACCGAGGTCCTTCTTTGAAAAACTCCATTCAAACACTCCTTCATGCAATGCAGAATAATTCTACATTATCTCTGATCAACAATATGTCATTCACATATACTTATCAGAAATAATGTAGTGCTCCCACTCACTTTCTTATAAATACAGGCTTCACCGCAAGTCTGTATAAAACTATATGCTTTGATCAACTTATCAAAGCGTATATTCCAACTCCGAGATGCTTGCACCAGTCCATAGATGGATCGCTGGAGCTTGCATATTTTGTTAGTACCTTTAGGATTGACAAAACCTTCAGGTTGCATCATATACAACTCTTCTTTAATAAATCCATTAATGAATGTAGTTTTGTTTATCCATTTGCCAGATTTCATAAAATGCGGCAATTGCTAACATGATTCGGACAGACTTAAGCATAGATACAAGTGAGAAACTCTCATCATAGTCAACACCTTGAACTTGTCGAAAACCTTTTTGCGACAATTCTAGCTTTGTAGATAGTAACACTACTATCAGCGTCCGTCTTCCTCTTGAAGATCCATTTAATCTCAATGGCTCGCCGATCAATGGGCAAGTCAATCAAAGTCCATACTTTGTTCTCATACATGGATCTCATCTCAGATTTCATGGCCTCAAGCCATTTTGCAGAATCTAGGCTCATCATCGCTTCCTCATAGTTCGTAGGTTCGTCATGGTCAAGTAACATGACCTCCAGAACAGGATTACCGTACCACTCTGGTGCGGATCACACTCTGGTTTACCTACGAGGTTCGATAGTAACTTGATCTGAAGTTACATGATCATCATCATTAGCTTCCTCACTAATTGGTGTAGTAGTCACAGGAATAGATTTCTGTGATGAACTACTTTCCAATAAGGGAGCAGGTACAGTTACCTCATCAAGTTCTACTTTCCTCCCACTCACTTCTTTCGAGAGAAACTCCTTCTCTAGAAAGGATCCATTCTCAGCAATGAAAATCTTGCCTTCGGATCTGTGATAGAAGGTGTACCCAACATTTTCTTTTGGGTATCCTATGAAGATTTACTTCTCCGATTTGGGTTCGAGCTTATCATGTTGAAACTTTTTCACATAAGCATCACAGTCCCAAACTTTAAGAAACGACAGCTTAGGTTTCTCGCCAAACCACAGTTCATACGGTGTCGTCTCAACGGATTTAGATGGTGCCCTATTTAACGTGAATGTAGCTGTCTCTAACGCATAACCCCAAAACGATAGTGGTAATCGGTCAGAGACATCATAGATCACACCATATCTAATAAAGCACGGTTACAACGCTCGGACACACCATTACACTGTGGTGTTCCAGGTGACGTGAGTAGTGAAACTATTTCACATTGTTTTAACTGAAGGCCAAACTCGTAACTCAAATATTTTACTTCTGCGATCATATCGTAGAAACTTTTATTTTTGTTATGATGATTCTCCACTTCACTCTGAAATTCTTTAAACTTTTCAAATATTTCAGACTTGTGTTTCATCAAGTAGATATACTCATATCTGCTCAAATCATCTGTGAAGATCAGAAAATAATGATACCTGCCGCGAGCCTCAATATTCATCGAACCACATACATCAGTATGTATGATTTCCAACAAATCTGTTGCTCGCTCCATTGTTCCAGAGAACAGAGTCTTAGTCATCTTGCCCATGAGGCATGGTTCGCAAGCATCAACTGATTCATAATCAAGTGATTCCAAAAGCCCATCAGCATGGATTTTCTTCATGCGCTTTAGACCAATATGACCTAAACGGCAGTGCCACAAATAAGTTGCACTATCATTATTAACTTTGCATCTTTTGGCTTCAATATTATGAAAATGTGTATCACCACGATCAAGATCCAACAAACCATTTTCATTGGGTGTATGACCATAGAAGGTTTTATTCATGTAAACAGAACAACAATTATTCTCTAACTTACATGAATAAACGTATTGCAATAAACATGATCCAATCATATTTATGCTCAACGCAAACACCAAATAACATTTATTTAGGTTCAACACTAATCCCGAAAGTATAGGGAGTGTGCGATGATGATCATATCAATCTTGGAACCACTTCCAACACATCGTCACTTCACCCTTAACTAGTCTCTGTTTATTTTGCAACTCCCATTTCGAGTTACTACTCTTAGCAACTGAACCAGTATCAAATACCGAGGGTTTGCTATAAACACTAGTAAAGTACACATCAATAACATGTATATCAAACATAGCTTTGTTCACTTTTCCATCCTTCTTATCCACCAAATACTTGGGGTAGTTCCGCTTCTAGTGACCAGTCCCTTTGAAGTAGAAGCACTTAGTCTCAGGCTTAGGTCCAGACTTGGGTTTCTTCACTTGAGCAGCAACTTGTTTGCCGTTCTTCTTGAAGTTCCCCTTCTTCCCTTTTCCCTTTATCTTGAAACTAGTGGTCTTGTCAACCATCAACACTTGATGTTTTTCTTGATTTCTACCTTCGCCGATTTTTGCATCGTGAAGAGCTTGGGAATTGTTTTCATCATCCCTTGTATATTATAGTTCATCACTAAGTTCTACTAACTTGGTGGTGGTGACTAGAGAATTCTGTCAATCACTATTTTATCTAGAAGATTAACTTCCACTTGATTCAAGCGATTGTAGTACCCAGACAATCTGAGCACATGCTCACTGCTTGAGCTATTCTCCTCCATCTTTTAGCTATAGAACTTGTTGGAGACTTCATATCTCTCAACTCGGGTATTTGCTTGAAATATTAACTTCAACTCCTGGAACATCTCATATGGTCCATGAAGTTCAAAACGTCTTTGAAGTCCCGATTCTAAGCCGTAAAGCATGGTGCACTTAACTATCAAGTAGTCATCATACCGAGCTTTTGTCAAAAACGTTCATAACGTTTGCATCTGCTCCTGCAATAGGTCTGTCAGCTAGCGGTGCATCAAGGACATAATTCTTTTATGCAGCAATGAGGATAAACCTCAGATCACGGATCCAATCCGCATCATTGCTACTAACATCTTTCAACTTAGTTTTCTCTAGGAACATATCAAAATTAAATGGGGAGCAGCATCGCGAGCTATTGATCTACAACATAGATATGCTAATACTACCAGGACTAAGTTCATGATAAATTAAAGTTCAATTAATCATATTACTTAAGAACTCCCACTTACAAAGACATCCCTCTAATATTCTAAGTGATCAAGTGATCCAAATCAACTAAACCATAACCGATCATCACATGAAATGGAGTAGTTTTCAATGGTGAACATCACTATGTTGATCATATCTACTATATGATTCACGCTCGACCTTTCGGTCTCAGTGTTCCGAGGCCATATCTGCATATGCTAGGCTCATCAAGTTTAACCTGAGTATTCTGCGTGTGCAAAACTGGCTTGCACCCGTTGTAGATGGACGTAGAGCTTATCACACCCGATCATCACGTGGTGTCTGGGCACGACGAACTTTGGCAATGGTGCATACTCAGGGAGAACACTTTTATCTTGAAATTTAATGAGAGATCATCTTATAATGCTACCGTCAATCAAAGCAAGATAAGATGCATAAAAGATAAACATCGCATGCAATCAATATAAGTGATATGATATGGCCATCATCATCTTGTACTTGTGATCTCCATCTCCGAAGTACCGTCATGATCACCATCATCACCGGCGCGACACCTTGATCTCCATCGTTGCATCTTTGTTGTCTCGCCAATCTTATGCTTCCACGACTATCGCTACCGCTTAGTGATAAAGTAAAGCATTACAGCGCGATTGCATTGCATACAATAAAGCGACAACCATATGGCTCCTGCCAGTTGCCGATAACTCGGTTACAAAACATGATCATCTCATACAATAAAATTTAGCATCATGTCTTGACCATATCACATCACAACATGCCCTGCAAAAACAAGTTAGACGTCCTCTACTTTGTTGTTGCAATGTTTACGTGGCTGCTACGGGCTTAGCAAGAACCGTTCTTACCTACGCATCAAAACCACAACGATAGTTTGTCAAGTTGGTGTTGTTTTAACCTTCGCAAGGACCGGGCGTAGCCACACTCAGTTCAACTAAAGTTGGAGAAACTGACACCCGCCAGCCACCTGTGTGCAAAGCACGTCGGTAGAACCAGTCTCGCGTAAGCGTACGCGTAATGTCGGTCCGGGCCGCTTCATCCAACAATACCGCCGAACCAAAGTATGACATGCTGGTAAGCAGTATGACTTATATCGCCCACAACTCACTTGTGTTCTACTCGTGCATATAACATCAACGCATAAAACCAGGCTCGGATGCCACTGTTGGGGAACGTAGTAATTTCAAAATTTTCCTACGCACACGCAAGATCATGGTGATGCATAGCAACGGGAGGGGAGAGTGTTGTCCATGTACCCTCATAGACCGAAAGCGGAAGCGTTAGCAGAATGCGCTTGATGTAGTCATACGTCTTCACGATCCGACCGATCAAGTATCGAACGCACGGCACCTCCGAGTTCAGCACACGTTCAGCCCGATGACATCCCTCGAACTCCGATCCAGCTGAGTGTTGAGGCGGAGTTTCGTCAGCATGATGGCATGGTGACGATGTTGATCTTCTACCGACGCAGGGCTTCGCCTAAGCACCGCTACAGTATTATCGAGGTGGAATATGGTGTAGGGGGGCACCGCACACGGCTAAGAGATCCAAGGGATCAATTGTTGTGTCCATGGGGTGCCGCCCTGTCCCCGTATATAAAGGAGCAAGGGGGGAGGCGGCCGGCCTAGGAGGAGGGCGCACCAAGGGGGGAGTCCTACTCCCACTGGGAGTAGGACTCCTCCTTTCCTTGTTGGAGTAGGAGAGAAGGAAAGAGGAGGAGAGGAAGAAGGAAAAAGGGGCTGCACCCCTTGTCCAATTCGGACCAGAGGGGGGCGCGCGCCTCCTTCCTTTTGGCCTCTCTCCTCTATTCCTGTATGGCCCAATAAGGCCCATATACTCCCCGGCGAATTCCCGTAACTCTCCGGTACTCCGATAAATACCCGAATCACTCGAAACCTTTCCGATGTCCGAATATAGTCGTCCAATATATCGATATTTACGTCTCGACCATTCGAGACTCCTCATCATGTCCCAGATCTCATCCGGGACTCCGAACTCCTTCGGTACATCAAAACATATAAACTCATAATATAACTATCAGCATAACGTTAAGCGTGCGGACCCTACGGGTTCGAGAACTATGTAGACATGACCGAGACACATCTCCGGTCAATAACCAATAGCGGAACCTGGATGCTCATATTGGCTCCCGCATATTCTATGAAGATCTTTATCGGTTAGACCGCATAACAACATACGTTGTTCCCTTTGTCATCGGTATGTTACTTGCCCGAGATTCGATCGTCGGTATCTCAATATCTAGTTCAATCTCGTTACCAGCAAGTCTCTTTACTCGTTCCGTAATGCATCATCCCGCAACTAACTCATTAGTTGCAATGCTTGCAAGGCTTAAGTGATGTGTATTACCGAGAGGGCCCAGAGATACCTCTCCGACAATCGGAGTGACAAATCCTAATCTCGAAATACGCCAACCCAACATGTACCTTCGGAGACACCTGTAGAGCACCTTTATAATCACCCAGTTATGTTGTGATGTTTGGTAGCACACAAAGTGTTCCTCCGGTAAACGGGAGTTGCATAATCTCATAGTCATACGAACATGTATAAGTTATGAAGAAAGCAATAGCAACAAACTAAACGATCAAGTGCTAAGCTAACGAAATGGGTCAAGTCAATCACATCATTCTCCTAATGATGTGATCTCGTTAATCAAATGACAACTCATGTCTATGGTTAGGAAACATAACCATCTTCGATCAACGACCTAGTCAAGTAGAGGCATACTAGTGACACTGTGTTTGTCTATGTATTCACACATGTACTATGTTTCCGGTTAATACAATTCTAGCATGAATAATAAACATTTATCATGATATAAGGAAATAAATAATAACTTTATTATTGCCTCTAGGGCATATTTCCTTCACAAAAGACTTTCATGACGTCATTTTACAACGGATCTTTTATCTTTAATGTTTCCCGAGAATCGAGACGCCTATATGGCTGGATAACCATTATTCAGTTCTCCCTTGATTTTCGCGCCCGTCTGTTCGCATATGTCCTTATAAATAGGCTTGCCCCGGCCTTCCTCATTCTTCTCTCTCTCTCTCTCTCTGTATTCTTCCTGTCGCTCCCTCTCTGCTTCTCGAGCTCCGCCGCCGCCGTAGCACTCACCGTTGCCCTCAACATCGGTCGCTGCATCACCCTGAGTTCGTCCAGAGAGACGCGGCGACTCTTCGCAGTAGATCTGCATCTCGTAAGTTCCTTCTTTCTCACGCACTTAGATTTGTATTAGGGTTGCGAGTTCATCAGTGTTCTTCGCTGTTCATAACGGATCTTCTTGTAGTTCTTCTTCCGCAACTTCTTCTAATCCAGAAAGGAAATATAACTCGCGCGGTAGTTGTTTTGCGTCCATTTTTATATCAGTAGATCCCTTTTTCCCGTATAGATGCTTCATTATAGCTGACGAACTCATCTGTACTAGATTTTTAGGTCTAGAATATTTTCTTTTCAGAACGGCCATTTGATCCAAAATAATAATGACAGCTTGGTAAAACTTGTTTATGCCAACACTTAGCTGAATCCGCTTTCTGAAAGAATCTGTAGTCATGGTGGCTTACCACTCCAGCTTTCTTTTCCTTATATGTCATTAGCCCTTAGTTAACTCGCCATTACTTGTTTTACATCTTCATCCTTTAACTGTTAACCTCACCGTAAAACTGAACTGGCATGTTGTTTTTTCTTTTTCAGTTCCTTGCACATCATGCCGTCAAAGACACCCACCATCTGTAACTGGGTCCCGTCAACCATAACTGAGGAACGTTTAAAAGAGTTCTTCCTCATTGGGTTTCTGCCCTCAAAAACCATCATGTCTTATCGTGCTCCTGACCCGGAAGAAGAACGACCCAATCCAAAAGACGGTGAAGTGATTGTCTTCACTGACCACATGAACCATGGCTTCTCACCGCCCGGTTCAAAGTTCTTCAGAGAGGTCCTTCACTTTTTCAAACGCCATCCTCAGGATATTGGGACCAATTCCATATCTAATATTTGTAATTTCCAAGTACTCTGTGAGGTGTATCTTCAGCAAGAGCCGACCGTAGAGCTGTTTAGAGAATACTTTTATCTGAACCGGCAGAACGGGTGCACCAATGGCCTTATCTTAGAGCTTGGAGGCATCTCAATTCAGCGCCGGCAGGGTACTGTCTTCCCTCTCATAGTCTTACCAAGTCACCCAAAGGACTGGAACCAAACTTGGTTTTACTGTTAGGACATCTCACCAGCAAACGAGAAGCCACTATCGGGTTACCGCCCCGATCGTCTTGACTCCAAGTTCGCACTTCCATATAAACTCACTGCTGCTGAACACAAGAGGCCACTTCCATCCATCAGAAGAATCAACGCTTTGTTGGGGAACGGTTTAACCGGAGTTGATCTGACCCGCTGCTGGATCTCATGGCGGGTTATTCCATTAAGCCGTCAGTCAAAATTGATGTATGAATATGGTGGAGGCTCGGACGACTCTCTTCGTCATAGCCCGGTTCAACTAACCGAAGAAGACATTGTCTCAATGTCAAACCTTTTGGTGAATGGGAAGTATGAAGATTGCAATATTGTTGGGTTAAATCCCTTCTGCAAACTTAACCCGGTACCAGAAATAAGGATATTTTGATCTCTTTTCCTTTGTATTTTGCCCAGCTGTATTGTTTAGCACTGATCTTTACTCTTGTCTTTGCAGGCCAATTCTGACTTTTGCAAAGTGAAATATGACCACGAGGCTGCCAAGAAGGCGAAAGCCGCCGCCATGAATGCCAAGAAAACGACCCAGAAGTCGAAGAAGAAAAAGGAGAACACTGCTGAAGATTTGATGAAACTTGATGAAACGTCTGATTCGGAGGTAGCCCTTGATTCCCTTGGCCAATTTTTTAACAATCTTATTAACACTGATCCTTACCAGGATGACACTAGGGCCAGTCAGGCCGGGGAAGCAGAGGTAACTATCATTTCCTCTGACTCAGAGCCCTTACCAAGACACAAAGTTCGATGAGTGATCCGTAAAGTAAGGTTTTCTAACCCTTTAGCTTACTTGGATCCCAACTTTCGTCTGAAAAAGCAGCAACATGAAAGCCGCCATGAAGCTAGGATTGAAGATGAACTGGCTGTCGTCCTTCAACAAACTCCTCGGAAATGTCCGAATGAGGTTTACTTATTTATGTCTTTAACTCTTTTTAATGGATCCTTCTCCTTGTATTTCTTTTAACTCTTTTTTATCCTTTCAGGAGGTGTCTCGTTCCTTTGGCGACTCATCGCAAACGCAATTCTTGTCTTTCAAGAGTGCTCTCGGGTAATCAGAAATCCTCATGTTCTTTCGGGTTTGTTCAATTGTACCTTTATACTGACAATCCTGCAACATTTTTTCTTAGCGGCCAAGCTAAATCCAAAAAGGCGAAGGCAGCAAAACCGGCGGAAGACCCGCCAGTGCTGGCATCTGACCCAGCTAGGCCGCCTTCTCCATTAGCTAACGCTCTAGAAGACCCGCCTATTGACAATGAGGCAAATCCTCCTGAGCCATCTTTTGACGAAGCCACTGTGAATCCTTCTACAGCTGGACTGTCAAGCTCGGCCAACCCGCCGTCTCCACCTGCCCAAGATGTTCAAATTACTGGGAGCCGCTTTGTTGAGCCGGGGAACCCAACTGTGCTGGCTCGGTGTACAGCAAAGCAAGAGGCATTGGAGAGGCAGAAAGTTCGCTTTGACATTGCCAACTATGACCATCTCAATGCCAATGACATTTTATCCGGCTATCTCAGTCATGTACAGTCCAGTCGCGAGTCTGAGATTGAGATGGTCAAGCAGCTGCAGTTGAAGTATGAGGTACGTTTTTCCGGCTTATTTGTATTCCTTCAGCCCCCAAGTCTTCAGATTATGAGAGAACCGGAATAACCTGTAGACTTTAAAATATAGGCCGAGACTTTTACCTCTGAATCTTTGCTTGTCTTTAATAGAACAAAGCTTCACCTGTAGTCCCCAAGGACCGGTTCATTTTGATCATAAATGAATCGGTACTTTAAAATTGTTTTTGAGACCGTCTTCAAAGTACTTAATACTCCGGCTTAACCTTGATAAACTTGCTAAACTGCATACATTAGCCCCCAAGTGCCAAGTGATGTTACTTTGTAAGGTACTTGGGACTTTAAATATGTTTGTGGAGTCGTAGAAATTTGATTTGGCATACATTAGCCCCCAAGTGTCAAGTGGTTTTGTGTAAATTACTTCAGACTTGAATCTTGAATTTGGAATTTTGAATTTGAAACCAAGTCTTGACTCATCTGAATGTTTTACAGAATGCCTTGTCTGAATTGAACTCTCAATTGACTGACGCAAAGACCGGCTAGCAAGTCAGGAGACAGAAATCAAATCTTCTAACTCCAAACTGCAAATAAGCCTCTCTACAACGGAAAATTTAAAGACCAGCTTTGTTGCCAAGGAGAAAACTTGGGAAAAGGAAAAAACACTTCTGACCCAACGAGTTGAGACAGCTGAAACAGCTCTGAAAGAGATTTCAACAGAGCTGAACGGGTTAAAGGGCCGGGTGTCTCAGATGGTAGCTGCTATCTTTGATAAGTTGCCTGACTTGACCTTTTGTGTGTTTTTTGCCAAACCGGAGTATAATCCGCCAACTGATTTTGCATGTAAAAATTTATGCAGGTCCTCGAAGCAAGAATCAGAGCCAAGACCCATTGTTGGTGTCAAAACCGGCGGATCTCTGGTAGGGGGTCCCGAACTGTGCGTCTAGGCCGGATGGTAACAGGAGGCAAGGGACACGAAGTTTTACCCAGGTTCGGGCCCTCTTGATGGAGGTCAAACCCTACGTCCTGCTTGATTGTTATTGATGACATGGGTGTTACAAGAGTAGATCTACCATGAGATCAGAGAGGCTAAACCCTAGAAGCTAGCCTATGGTATGATTGTATGTTGTGATTGTTGTCCTACGGACTAAAACCCTTCGGTTTATATAGACACCGGAGAGGGTTAGGGTTACACAAGGTCGGTTACAAAGGAGGAGATATCCATATACGTATTGCCTAGCTTGCCTTCCATGCCAAGTAGAGTCCCATCCGGACACGAGACGAAGTCTTCAATCTTGTATCTTCATAGTCTAGCAGTCCGGCCAATGGAGATAGTCCGGCTATCCTGAGACCCCCTAATCCAGGACTCCCACAGTAGCCCCTGAACCAGGCTTCAATGACGACGAGTCCGGCGCGCAGTTGTCTTCGGCATTGCAAGGCGGGTTCCTTCTCCGAATACATCACAGAAGAATTTGAATATGAGGATAGTGTCTGACCCTGCAAAATAAGTTCCACATTCCACCGTAGAGAGAATAATGTTTTCGCGGATCTAATTTGCTAGCTTATTTTAGCAATATGACGTTACGTCATGGCCCGGTGATTATTCGAACTATTTCTTTTAACCAGCCCCGCACATAACGCGAGGCAGTTTTTCGACACGTCTTGTCAAAGCAGAGATCGTGTCCCCTTATTACAGGATTCTCATCAATACGGGCGTGGGTAACCCAACCGTGCCATCAATTGCGGCGCTTGGGGGATAAGTGAGTTTTACCAGGCAAGTGGGGACGCTTAATTTTGTCCGCCCATATAAAGGGATAAGGATTCACCTTTCTATCCACACCTTCTTCCTCCTCTGCTCATCCGCTCCCGCACACTCGAGCTCTAGCGCCCAAGCTCTCACTTCCATCTCAACCTTCTCCAACCATGTCCGGAGCGGGAGGCAAGTGGATGGTCTCCTCCGTCACGGAGGGAGACGTCAAGAAACTGAGGAGAGCCGGATACCTGCCCAACGACATCGCGCACCGGCTCCCAGATAGGGGACAGCTCATCCCCACCCCCGAGCCCCATGAGAGGGTGGTATTCCTCACCCATTTACTCCGCGGACTAGGATTCCCTCTCCATACCTTCGTCCGGGGGCTCATGTTTTATTACGGCCTGGATTTCCATGATCTGGCCCCGAACTTCATCCTCAACATCTCGGCGTTTATCATCATGTGCGAGGCCTTCCTCCGCATCAAGCCCCACTTCGGCTTATGGCTGAAGACTTTCAATATCAAGCCGAAGGTAGTGAGCGGCCGCCAGGCGGAGTGCGGAGGCGCCATGGTGGGCAAGATGCCCAACATCACATGGCTCGAGGGCACCTTTGTGGATACCATAAAGGGGTGGCAATCGGAGTGGTTCTATATCACCGAGCCGCGCGACCCCGCATGGGTAGCGGCCCCCGAGTTCCGATCTGGCATCCCCATGTGGCTCACCTCCTGGAAAGAGAAGGGCATGTTCTGGGGTAATTCAAAAGAGCTGACCGGACTCCAGTCATGTATTCAGAACATGGTGGACAAGAAGCTCAAGCTTGTTGACATAGTCCAGGTTATGCTCGTCCGCCGGATACTCCCGTGCCAACAACGGGAGTTTACCTTGTGGGAGTTCAATTCGGTGCAGCACCGAACTCTGAACAGGCACTTCGATACGACTCATGAAGATGCCTGGAGGGTGTTGTTCAAGAGCGCCGAGGTCTCTCCCCCCATTACTGAGGATCGCGGATTCAGCGCGAAGCGCCACGCCAGTGCGGTAAGTTGTTTCACCTTTCACAGGATACTTATTTTTATATAGATTGACTCTATGCGGGATCTAAACTCCCGTAATTTCGACAGGACTGGCAGAAGATGGCTGGACAGATCGACTGTCCGGCTCCCTTGCCCGAAGGCCCCGCAGACGCTCTTCTGACGAAGATGCTAACTCCAGCCCCTTATAAGGTGCCGGAGAAGACCAAGAAGGCCAAGGGAGCTCGAAAGAGTTCCCGACGCCAGGCGTCGTCGAACTCACCGTCCGATGACTCTGCGGCGCACTCTTCCCCCGAAGACGAGGAAGAGGAAGAAGAGGCTCCCCCACCGACTGGGGGAGACAAGAAAAGGAAGGTCGCCCCAACTGGGGAGGGCGGAGGGTCTAAGAAGGGAAGGACTCTCCTTCCGGACAGCTCCACCGCCGCCGACGAAAGTGAAGACGAGCGGTTGCCCAGGGCCAAGCCCCAGGGGAGATCGTAAGTATTCGGATATCAAAGTAACCCATAGGATTCCTTTGTCATATTGCTTTCCCTAACGCTGAACTCAATTGTGCAAGCTGCCCCGAGCCAATATCGAGGTATCCTCGGACGGCTCCCTGGGCTCGTCAGACATGGATAGCGATCCAGTCCCGACTGCCACCTCCCCTCATCCTGCCGATGACGCCGAGGTGTTGTCCCAAGAGGCATCGGATCGAGGGGAGACAGTCCTGAAGGCGCCTCAAGGCGACCTTTCGGACTCCGGGAGCAGAGGGGACGGGCCCCCTGAGAGCTTCGAGTTCGGCCCTCAGCCGAACCCCGCGCCGGAACCTCCAGGGGTTCCGGGCTCGGGCAGGCTGTCTCCTTCTAAGAGGGGTGAGACGCCTTTGCCGGTGACCTCTGTCCATCCAGAGGTGCCGGATAATATGTTGGAAGTGCTTCGCCGTGCTTCCATCGAGGAGGAGCACCGCATTATCATCAGTGCAGTGATCCAGAAGGTTCAGTCCGCCAAGAGCGTATTGACTGAAGCATGTACTAGTCTTCTAACAGGCTTTGAGGTAAGTGTTTTAAAATGTAGTAGAAATATTACCGCATAGACAGTAGCCCCTGATGCTTTGTTTGGTGTTCACAAGGAAAAGCCGAACAGAGGATCAAATAATAGCGCAGGAGTCTAATATGAGTATGTCAATATGCATATGCAGGCTTCACTGCTGGCGTCCGCCGCACTAACTGCGGAGGTCGCTGTACTGAAGGAGGCCCTCGAGGGTCCCAGAAAGAGCTCGTCCTTGCTAAGAGGCAGCTCGAGGAGAACAAGGGTAAGTAATACCCCGTCTATAGATGAGAAAAAGGACGCGATTGCTAAATGACAGGATCGTTGTATGTTTGCCAGGGGCCACGACCGAGGTGGCGACCCTGAAGCAAGCGCTCTCCCAGGCCGAAGAGAAGGCAGCCCAGGAGCGCACCGAGCGAGAGAGGCACGAGGCTCGGGTGGGCGAGGTGCAGCAAGAGCTCCAGGTTCTCGTGACGAAGCACGAGGCGTTGGAGCTTAACTTGAAGATGCGAGAGTCTGAGCTTGCCGCGGCCCATGAGAGCGCGAAGAGTGCCAAGGCCGGGGCCGAGAAGGCCCTTCAGGAGATCGACGCGATGAAGAAGATAGCGGCGGGTAAGGCTTCCTATATGCAAAGCAAGCATGTAAAAGTAAATTATCGATTACTTACCGGATTCGGAGCTCTTCAGGAGCATTCACAGATTTGCCCCGCAGTGTGTCCGATGCCGCACACTTTTATCAGGCCGAGGACGGGAGCTCGACGGAGAAGCTGTTCTGGTCTCAGTATGTTGAGGCCAAACATTCAGTGCCGATGAGCGACCAGCTGAAGCAGATGGCCGAGCTACATAGGCGGCCGATCAGGCCATGAAGGGCTTCATAGTCCGGTTGTCGCCTGGCGATGCCCTTCCGAACAGCTTCTTCGGCCTCGTGAGGCGGCTTGTGGATGCCTGCCCACGGCTGGAGGTCATCAAGTGATCCGTCTGCATTAAAGGTGCACGCCGGGCCTTCGCCCATGTAAAAACGCAGTGGGTCAAGCTAGACGCCGTGAAGCTGATCAAGGAGGGGCCGCCGGAGGGCAAGGAGCACCGCCACCCCGAGATGTACTACGAGGGTGTTCTGTCGGGCGCCCGTCTTATCGCGGATGAGTGTTTGCAAAATGTAATATTTGAATGAGACTTGCTCATTTTGTCCTGTATGTATGGAAACTTGTATCGTATTCGCTATGCAGCGCTTGTGTGAATTAAAAATATTACCTTTTGTTTGGTTGTTTATCCAATCTGAGAGATGGCTAGTCCTCGGCTTCTGCCCCCATGCCACGAGTGCTGGGGTGTTCGGGATAAACCTGAGCACTCTTGTTCCCATGCTTGGGTCCTTCGAGGGAGGTGCTCAACAAAACGAACAATGCAACCGGACTAATAATGCTTTATCACTCTCACTTAGCCATAGAATTCTATAATTTTAAATTTTGGCGAAGCCCCTGGTATTCGGAAGGCCGAATTCAGGGCGCGATACACGCCTGTAAGCCGGACGGAGCCGGCCCCTCGCCCTAAGCGGCATAAGTCTTTAGGGACTCGAAAAACCTCGCCGAACAGCGACCAGTCTCTCGCCTTATCATGATAGTCAGTTTTAGCTTTCTCTACTGAGGTGCTCGGCCCGGCAGAACCGGTGCACAATCGCAGTAGTTCTCCTAGCGCTACCTTAGCCGATAGAGCAGAACGTAAGGTACCAAAACATAGGAGCCGGGCAAACCCAACATTTGACCAAAGACATGATTCGGAGCTGATGCATATAATGTTATAAGTTCGGGGTGCCGCACTTGTGAAAGTGTTCGGACTTTTCACACCATATTGTGGGTACGCAAGCCCCTGGTGCATTGGCCGTACCAGAGTGTACGGTTGCAAGGCGTCATTAATGAACACAGATATATATATATATATATATAACAAAAAATGCAATAATAGTCATAATGTCATGCATTATGTATTAAAAAATTGCATTAAAGCAGAGTGATACAGATAGTGCAATAAGCAAAAGAGTAGGACTATGTCCCTTCCAAGGGCAAGCTGAGGAATGATATGAAATCTGTAATCCACCTGGGAATTCCGTAGTTGTCTGCCTCCTTGGTTGATGTATCATGTGTTCGGCAATAGAGCGGCCGGACAGTGTTTCCAGAGATTAAAGTCCTAGAAAAAAACCAAACGGGAAGCCCCTAGTGCGGTTTAGGCCGTGTTTTGGGGCGTGCCGCAGTTGTGCCCCCCCCCTACCCACCTGTGCCCATGGTATTTTTAATGCGTAATTATGTACGTGCGGCATGAATAACGCCGTTGGGCTGGGATTGGGGTGGCCGCCGTATTGCTACGCGAGTTCAGATCCCGCCAGGCGGTCTGTTTGCCAATTGCCCCGAGCGTGCTTGAAGGTGTCCGGGCTTTGAAACGCCGAACTGGTAGATTGCCTTGAGAGGCTGCTTTGCGCTTCTGCTGCAAGGGCCGCGGTGTGCTCCTCTGTTCGGAGAGAGCGCTCTATGTTTCCATTGACTGTAATAACTCCGCGAGGTCCTGGCATCTTGAGCTTGAGGTATGCATAATGTGGTACCGCATTGAATCTAGCAAATGCGGTTCGTCCGAGCAGCGCATGATAACCACTGCGGAACGGGACTATATCAAAGATTAACTCTTCGCTTCGGAAGTTATCCGGGGATCTGAAGACCACTTCCAGTGTAATTGAGCCTGTGCAGTGGGCCTCTACGCCTGGAATGACGCCCTTAAAGGTCGTCTTTGTGGGTTTGATCCTTGAGGGGTCTATACCCATTTTGCGCACTGTGTCCTGATAAAGCAGGTTCAGGCTGCTGCCGCCGTCCATAAGGACTCGAGTGAGGTGAAATCTGTCGATGATTGGGTCTAGGACCAGTGCAGCGAATCCGCCATGACGGATACTAGTGGGGTGGTCCCTGCGATCGAAGGTGATCGGACAGGAGGACCAGGGGTTGAACTTTGGGGCGACTGGCTCCAGCGCATATACGTCCCTGAGCGCATGCTTCCGCTCCCTCTTGGGGATGTGGGTTGCGTATATCATGTTCACCGTCCGCACTTGCGGGGGAAACCTCTTCTGTCCTCCAGTGTGTGGCTGCCGGGGTTCTTCCTCGTCATCGCTATGCGGCCCCTTGTCCTTGTTTTTGGCAATTAACTTACCGGCCTGCTTGAACACCCAACAATCCCTGTTGGTGTGATTGGCTGGCTTGTCTAGGGTACCGTGTATTTGACACGAGCGATCGAGTATACGGTCCAATATGGACGAATCCGGCGTACTTTGTTTGAATGGCTTTTTCCGCTGATCAGGTTTAGAACCTTTGAATCCGGCATTGACTGTCGTATCCTCAGTACTTTCGCCATTAATGCGGCGCTTATGCTTGTTGCGATGTGACCTGCTATTGCCGTCCTTGGTATCTGAGGTACCATGGTTCTTTGATATGTTATTACTGCGAGCCAACCAGCTATCTTCTCCCGCACAAAAGCGGGTCATGAGCGTCGTGAGGGCTGCCATAGATTTCGGCTTTTCCTGACCAAGGTGCCGGGCTAGCCACTCGTCTCGGATGTTGTGCTTGAAAGCCGCTAAGGCCTCCGCATCCGGACAGTCAACGATTTGATTTTTCTTTGTAAGGAACCGAGTCCAGAATTGCCTGGTCGACTCTTCTGGCTGCTGAATTATGTGGCTCAAGTCATCGGCGTCTGGTGGTCGTACATAAGTGCCCTAAAAGTTGTCTAGGAATGCGGCTTCCAGATCTTCCCAACAGCTAATGGAGTCCGCTGGCAAGCTATTAAGCCAATGCCGCGCTGGTCCTTTGAGTTTTAGTGGGAGGTACTTGATGGCATGTAAGTCATCACCGTAGGCCATGTGGATGTGGAGGAGGAAGTCCTGAATCCATACCGCGGAGTCTGTAGTGCCGTCATATGATTCAATGTTTACAGGTTTGAAACCTTCTGGGAATTGATATTCCATTACTTCGTCTGTGAAGCATAAGGGGTGTGCGGCGCCTCTGTATTGGGCTATATCGCGACGCAGCTTGAATGGGTCCTGCCCGCTGTGTTCAGCCCGGACGGATTTGCTTTTACTGTATCCGGCGTGACGTTTATCATCTCGTAGAGTGGTGCACCCTCGTGATCCATAGATCGATCTTGAATGCTTTGCTTTGTCATCCAATATGTCTCGCGGGTCTGGCGTATCTCCCCATGCCTTTTTATTTGAATGGCGTTGGGGTGGAGGCTGAGCTTTTGGCTGGAATGCCTCTCTATCGCGGCCACGAGGTGGCTGATCAGCCGTTTCATGCGCTTCTTCCTCCAGTTGGGGAAGTAACCTGTGCCTTGGATAACTCTTGGAGGGACGCTCGAGTTTATATTGCTCGGCCACAAGGACTTCAGTCCATTTGTCAGCTAGCAGATCTTGATCAGCTTGAAGCTGTTGCTGCTTTTTCTTCAGGCTATTTGCCGTGGCCATAAGCCTGCGCTTGAAGCGCTCTTGTTCGATGGGATCCTCTGGTACGGCGAATTCATCGTCACCGAGGCTTGCCTCGTCTTCGGAGGGGGGCATGTAATCGTCATCCTCCTCCTCTCCGCCAGTCGCTCCCTTAGGAGAGCTGGCTCCTTCCTCCTCCTGCTCTAAATCTTGCTGGAGGGGATTGTTGTTGTCTTCAGCGCTATCCAGAGTGTTATTATCTCATGTGCCGGTATCACCACTTTTGCTTTGGCAGGACTTAGAGCGGCGCCTCTGACGTCGGCGCTTGGGTTGCTTCTTCGAGGGGTCATCCTCCGTTATCTCGTCGCCATTGCCTTCATTGGGTGTATCCACCATGTATATGTCATACGACGAGGTGGTTGTCCAGTGCCCTGTAGGTGCTGGTTCATGTTCGTCTCCTACATCGTCGTCCATACCGTCGATGTCTTCGGAGTCGAAGTCGAGCATGTCGGTTAAATCATCGACCGTGGCTACAAAGTGGGTGGTGGGTGGGCGTCGAATTTCTTCATCATCCGCATCCCAATCCTGTTGGCCATAATCCGGCCAGGGTTCTCCTGACAAAGAGAGAGACCTTAGTGAATTCAGAATGTCGCCGAAGGGCGAGTGCTGAAAGATATCCGCGGCGGTGAATTCCATGATCGGCGTCCACTCGGATTCGATTGGCAGGGGCGCGGATGGTTCGGGGTCCAGAAGAGAGTCCGGCACCTTGGAGTCACGGGTTGCGCAGAGGATTATGCTGGTGTTTGGCTCGATCGCCGTCGAGACTGCAGCCCCTAAGGCGGTGTCTAGCCACCCATCCTCGATTGGCGCAGTTAGCTCCGAGCTAAGGGTAGGAGCTGATGTGGGCGTGGCCTCTGGAGTACCGTCTGGTGGCAGAGCTAGGTCATATCCATCGCGACAGTGCGGCGCGCCCGGCTGTGGCTCGAATCCGTCGAAGATCAAGTCTCCACGGATGTCGGCCGTGTAGTTCAAACTTCCAAATCTGACCTAATGGCCAGGGGCGTAGCTTTCAATCTGCTCCAAATGGCCAAGCGAATTAGCCCGCAGTGCAAAGCCGCTGAATACGAAGATTTGTCCGGGGAGAAAAGTCTCACCCTGGACGGCATCGCTATCGATGATAGTAGGAGCCATCAAGCCTAACGGTGACGACACAGAGGAACTCTCAATGAAAGCACCAATGTCGGTGTCAAAACCGGCGGATCTCGGGTAGGGGGTCCCGAACTGTGCATCTAGGCCGGATGGTAACAGGAGGCAAGGGACACGAAGTTTTACCCAGGTTCGGGCCCTCTTGATGGAGGTAAAACCCTATGTCCTGCTTGATTGATATTGATGACATGGGTGTTACAAGAGTAGATCTACCACGAGATCAGAGAGGCTAAACCCTAGAAGCTAGCCTATGGTATGATTGTATGTTGTGATTGTTGTCCTACGGACTAAAACTCTTCGGTTTATATAGACACCAGAGAGGGTTAGGGTTACACAAGGTCGGTTACAAAGGAGGAGATATCCATATACGTATTGCCTAGCTTGCCTTCCACGCCAAGTAGAGTCCCATCCGGACACGAGACGAAGTCTTCAATCTTGTATCTTCATAGTCTAGCAGTCCAGCCAATGGAGATAGTCCGGCTATCCGAAGACCCCCTAATCCAGGACTCCCACACCCATTGATTAAACTGAAGGCAGTAAATACTTTGGTTGAACAATTGTATATCGGCGCACAATGGGCTCTAGCCGCCATCTCTCCTGCTAATCAAGGACCCAACCGGCTCAGCGACGTCCTGAAGAAGCTGTCCATCCTTCCTGCCAGGTTCCAAGAAGTAAAACGCTCCTGCACGAGCCAGAGCTTTGACTGCCCTAAGATGCTCCAAGGCTTGGGTGCCAGACCTAGACCCGGCGGACGTAGCAAGAGGCTATCCCACCGTGAAGGAGGACGGGTCTCCTTTTGATCAGGATGACTTCGTGGCTTGCGTACGCGGAGTCCGGCCTCAGGCGACTAGCCTTGGAGATGACACCAATGTTGACAAATACCAGTCGGGTTTTGATAGTGAGAATAAGAAGATGGCCACTCCCTCATACAAAGTAACAAATTTAATCCCACCAGTGAGAGAAGATACATTTGCCCCGGAGGTTGACCCGGTCGGCTTGATCGACGACGAAGCCGAATTTGTCGCCATGAATGGCTTTGATTGGTCAAAACCCAACTTCCAGCAAACAGAAGGTGGTGAACCGGCGAGGGAGGGACAATGATCATCTTCATGGGCTTATAAAGCCTTGTAATAACTTAGTTGTTAAAACACCGCATGTTTGCTTATGCCATCGCGCATAAAATACTTCTATGTGAATCTGTGTTTCCTGATGCCAATGTATGCATCGTTTTTAATGTTTGTCTCTGCAATGTTTGAACTATGTTCCTGTAAATACAAAGAAAAGACTGGCTTGGCAGTTTAGAACCAAACGGGTTTAAACACCTAATTTATAGCCAATATATTTACCTCAATAAAAACAGAGGCAAATATAAATAAAGGATAAGGGCTAAAACTAACTCTTTAGTTAACGCAGCAGGTAAGTGTGTATAAGTAATAACCATACCTTGTCCCTTTTGATCCTTAGATCGCCGGTTTAAATAACCCGGGTGATGAATTTGATAATTCAATCTTTATGAGAAGCCAATGCTTATTTGAATACTCAATTATTACTACCTTGGTAGGTTGTACCTTTTGATCTGTAAGCCGCTGGTGTGAATGACCCGGGCGGCTGTGCTGTCAAATAGTCGAGCCGGTGAAGAGGACCAGGCTAATTGTTTGTAATATTGAAACAACAAAAAACTAAAAGGCAAACAATAGATAATAAGCATAATTTAATCATGTATTCAAAAAGGTGGGGGTTTCTGATTCGAATACGATCAGTAAACTGGACTAAAGGGGTTAAGCTAAGGTTTGAATACGACCATATAGCCCCTAGTGGCTTTGGCGTTGCGCCGATCAAGAGGGTACCGACAGCTATGTTCTCTTTGGTTCGAATACGACCTATGTTTGAACAGGAAGCCCCCAAATGACCTTGAGAGGTTTTTAACAACCCTGATTCGAATACGATCCAAGTCGGACTCAAAAGGGGTTAAGCTATGATTCGGATACGATCAAGAAGCCCCCAAGTGAGTTTTGGCCTTGAGCCGATCAAGAGGGTTACGACAGCTATGTTCTCTTTGGTTCAAATACGACCTATGTTTGAACAGGAAGCCCCCAAGTGACCATGAGATTTGCAGCTAGATTCGGATACGATCATAAGCCGTACCAAAAAAGGTTAAACTTGATTCAAATATGATCAGCTCCTTAATAGTCATTTGTAAATGAGAAATAATAAAGATGCATAGTCTTTGAAAAGAAAAGAGACCGATGGTCTTACTTTATTGCTTATCATGGTATACACAATGTGAACGTATGTACATGATGAGAGACGATGGCTCAGGTGTAGTATGGCCGAAGTTGGGCAATGTTCCACGGCCGGCGGGTCTCTTCCCCCGACTTACGCGAGTCTTTGTGCCCTCGAACGTCAATGAGGTAATATGACCCGTTGTTTAAGTTCTTATTGACCACAAAGGGTCCTTCCCAAGGTGGGGATAACTTGTGTGCATCTGACAGATCCTGGATGAGCCGGAGCACCAAGTCACCTTCCTGAAAAGTCCTGGACTTAACCCAGCGGCTGTGATAACGACGCAGGTCCTGTTGATAAATTGCTGACCGGGCCGCTGCTAAGTCTCTTTCTTCATCCAACAAGTCAAGTGCATCATGTCTGGCTTGTTCATTATTAGCTTCAACATAAGCCGCCACATGGGGCGAGTCATGACGGATGTCACTAGGCAACACTGCTTTTGCTCCATAAACCATGAAGGTATGTAACTTGTAGACCTATTGGGTGTGGTGTGTTGGGGAACGTAGCAGAAATTCAAAAATTTTCCTACGTAACACCAAGATCTATCTATGGAGAGACCAGCAACGAGTAGAAAGGAAAGGAGAGTTTGCATCTACATACCCTTGTAGATCGCTAAGCGGAAGCGTTCAAGTGAACGGGGTTGATGGAGTCGTACTCGTCGTGATTCAGATCACCGATGATCCTAGTGCCGAACGGACGGCACCTCCGCGTTCAACACACGTACAGCTCGGTGACGTCTCCCACGCCTTGATCCAGCAAGGGGAGAGGGAGAGGTTGAGGAAGACTCCATCCAGCAGCAGCACAACGGTGCGGTGGTGATGGAGGAGCGTGGCAATCCTGCAGGGCTTCACCGAGCACCTACGGGAGAGGAGATGTGTCACGGGAGGGAGAGGGAGGCAACCAAAGGCCTTAGGTATAATTGCTCCTCCTTTTCCCCACTATATATAGGGCCAAGGGAGAGGGGGGAGGCGCAGCCTTGCCCCCTCCTCCAAGGAAGGGGTGCGGCTAAGGATGGGGAGGAGTCCATCCTCCCCAAGGCACCTCGGAGGTGCCTTCCCCCTTTAGGACTCTCCTCTTTTTCCTTTATCTTGGCGCATGGGCCTCTAGGGGCTGGTGCCCTTGGCCCATGTAGGCCAAGGCGCACCCCCTACAGCCCATGTGGCCCCCCGGGGCAGGTGGCCCCACCCGGTGGGCCCCCGGGACCCTTCCGGTGGTCCCGGTACAATACCGATGACCCCGAAACTTGTCCCGATGGCCGAAACAGGACTTCCTATATATAAATCTTTACCTCCGGACCATTCCGGAACTCCTCGTGACGTCCGGGATCTCATCCGGGACTCCGAACAACATTCGGTAACCACATACAAGCTTCCTTTATAACCCTAGCGTCATCGAACCTTAAGTGTGTAGACCCTACGGGTTCGGGAGACATGCAGACATGACCGAGACGTTCTCCGGTCAATAACCAACAGCGGGATCTGGATACCCATGTTGGCTCCCACATGTTCCACGATGATCTCATCGGATGAAACACGATGTCAAGGACTTAATCAATCCCGTATTCAATTCCCTTTGTCTAGCGGTATTTTACTTGCCCGAGATTCGATCGTCGGTATCCAATACCTTGTTCAATATCGTTATCGGCAAGTCACTTTACTCGTTCCGTAACACATCATCCCGTGATCAAAAACTTGGTCACATTGCGCATATGATGATGTCCTACCGAGTGGGCCCAGAGATACCTCTCCGTTTACACGGAGTGACAAATCCCAGTCTTGATCCGCATAAAACAATAGATACTTTCGGAGATACCTGTAGTGCACCTTTATAGTCACCCAGTTACGTTGTGACGTTTGATACACCCAAAGCACTCCTACGGTATCCAGGAGTTATACGATCTCATGGTCAAAGGAAGAGATACTTGACATTCGCAAAGCTCTAGCAAATGAACTACTCGATCTTTTGTGCTAGTGTTAGGATTGGGTCTTGTCCATCACATCATTCTCCTAATGATGTGATCCCGTTATCAACGACATCCAATGTCCATAGCCAGGAAACCATGACTATCTGTTGATCACAACGAGCTAGTCAACTAGAGGCTCACTAGGGACATATTGTGGTCTATATATTCACACGTGTATTACGATTTCCGGATAATACAGTTATAGCATGAATAAAAGACAATTATCATGAACAAGGAAATATAATAATAATACTTTTATTATTGCCTCTAGGGCATATTTCCAACAGTCTCCCACTTGCACTAGAGTCAATAATCTAGTTCACATCGCCATGTGATTAACACTCACAGGTCACATCGCCATGTGACTAATACCCAAGAGTTTACTAGAGTCAGTAGTCTAGTTCACATCACTATGTGATTAACACTTAATGAGTTTTATGTTTGATCATGTTGCTTGTGAGAGAGGTTTTAGTCAACGGGTCTGAACCTTTCAGATCCGTGTGTGCTTTACAAATCTCTATGTCATCTCCTAGATGCAGCTACCACGCTCTATTTGGAGCTATTCCAAACAACTGTTCTACTTGGAGCTATTCTAAATTATTGCTCCATTATATGTATCCGGTCTCTCTACTCAGAGCTATCCGGATAGGTGTCAAGCTTGCATCGACGTAACCCTTTACGACGAACTCTTTTACCACCTCCATAATCGAGAAAATTCCTTAGTCCACTAGTTACTAAGGATAACTTTGACCGCTGTCCTGTGAGCCATTCTTGGATCACTCTTGTACCCCTTGACTGACTCATGGCAAGGCACACTTCAGGTGCGGTACTCAGCATGGCGTACTGTAGAGCCTATGTCTTAAGCATAAGGGACGACCTTCGTCCTTTCTCTCTATTCTGCCGTGGTCGAGCTTTAAGTCTTAACTTCGTACCTTACAACTCAGGCAAGAACTCCTTCTTTGACTGGTTCATCTTGAACACCTTCAAGATCATGTCAAGGTATGTGCTCATTTGAAAGTACCATTAAGCGTTTTGATCTATCCTTATAGATCTTGATGCTTAATGCTCAAGTAGCTTAATCCAGGTTTTCTATTGAAAAACACCTTTCAAATAACCCTATATGCTTTCTAGAAATTCTACATCATTTCTGATCATCAATATGTCAACAACATATACTCATCAGAAATTCTATAGTGCTCCCACTCACTTCTTTGGAAATACAAGTTTCTCATAAACTTTGTACAAACCCAAAATCTTTGATCATCATCAAAGCATACATTCCAACTCCGAGATGCTCACTCCAGTCCTTAGAAGGATCGCTGGAGCTAGCATACCTTTTAGCATCCTTAGGATCAACAAAAACTTTCTGATTGTATTATATACAACCTTTCCTCACGAAAACTGGTAAGGAAACTCGTTTTGATATCCATTTGCCAGATTTCATAAATACAGCTAATGCTAACATGAATCCAACGGACTTTAAGCATCGCTACGGATGAGAAAATCTCATCGTAGTCAACTCCTTGAACTTGTGAAAAACTTTTCGCCACAAGTCGAGCTTCATGGACGGTGACATTACCATCCACGTCCGTCTTCTTCTTAAAGATCCATTTATCTTAATGGCTTGCCGATCATTGGGCAAGTCCACCAAAGTCCATGGATCCGTTCTCGGATTTTATGGCCTCGAGCCATTTATTGGAATCCGGGCCCACCATCGCTTCTCCATAGCTCGTAGGTTCATTGTTGTCTAGCAACATGACCTTCAAGACAGGATCACCTAACCACTCCGAAGTAGTACATGTCCTTGTCGTCCTACGAGGTTTGGTAGTGACTCGATCCGAAGTTTCATGATCAATATCATAAGCTTCCACTTCAATTGGTGTAGGTGCCACAGGAACAACTTCCTGTGCCCTGCCATACACTAGTTGAAGAGACGGTTCAATAACCTCATCAAGTCTCCACCATCCTCCCACTCAACTCTTTCGAGAGAAACCTTTCCTCGAGAAAGGACCCGATTCAAGAAACAATCCATATTGCTTTCGGATCTGAATTAGGAGGTATACCCAACTGTTTTGGGTGTTCTATGAAGATGCATTTATCCGCTTTGGGTTCGAGCTTAATCCTGAAACTTTTCCACATAAGCGTCGTACCCCCAAACCTTTAAGAAACGACAACTTAGGTTTCTCTAAACCATAATTCATACGGTGTCATCTCATCGGAATTACGTGGTGCCCTATTTAAAGTGAATGTGGTTGTCTCTAATGCCTAACCCATAAACTATAGTGGTACTTCGATAAGAGACATAATGGTATGCACCATATCCAATAGGGTGCAACTATGACGTTTGGACACACCATCACACTATGGTGTTCCAGGCTGTATCAGTTGTGAAACAATTTCCACAATGTCTTAATTCTGTGCCAAACTCGTGATTCAGATATTCATCTCTATGATCATATCATAGATCTTTTATCCTCTTGTCACGACGATCTTTCAACTTCACACTGAAATTACTTGAACCTTTCAATAATTCAGACTCGTGATTCATCAAGTAAATATACTCAACATCTACTCGAATCATCCGTGAAGTAAGAACATAACGATATTCACTGCATGCCTCAGCACTCATTGGACTGCACACATCAAAATGTGTTACTTCCAACAAGTTGCTATCTTGTTCCATCTTACTGAAAACGAGGCTTTTCAGTCATCTTGCCCATGTGGTATGATTTGCATGTCCCAAGTGATTCAAAATCAAGTGAGTCAAAACGGTCCATTTGCATGGAGTTTCTTCATGCATATATACCAATAGACATGGTTCGCATGTCTCAAACTTTTCAAAAACGAGTGAGTCCAAAGATCCATCAACATGGAGCTTCTTCATGCGTTTTATACCAATATGACTTACACAGCAGTGCCACAAGTAAGTGGTACTATCATCACTATCTTATATCTTTTGGCATGAAAATGTGTATCACTACGATCGAGATTCAATAAACCATTTATTTAGGTGCAAGACCATCGAAGGTATTATTCAAATAAATAGAGTAACCATTATTCTCCTTAAATGAATAACCGTATTGCGATAGACATAATCCAATCATGTCTATGCTCAACGCAAACACCAATCTCGGTGGTAGAGGGAGCGTGCGATGCTTGATCATATCAAACTTGGAAACACTTCCAACACATATCGTCAGCTCTCCTTTAGCTAGTCTCCGTTTATTCCGTAGCCTTTTATTTCGAGTTACTAACACTTAGCAACCGAACCGGTATCTAATACCCTGGTGCTTCTAGGAGTACTAGCAAAGTACACATTAACACAATGTATATCCAATATACTTCTATCGACCTTGCCAGCCTTCTTATCTACCAAGTATCTAGGGTAATTCTACTCTAGTGGTTGTTCCCCTTATTACAGAAGCACTTAGTCTCGGGTTTGGGTTTTACCTTGGGTTTCTTCATTTGAGCAGCAGCTGAATTGCCGTTTCATGAAGTATCCCTTTGTTCCCTTTGCCCTTCTTGAAACTAGTGGTTTCATCAACCATCAACAATTGATGCTCCTTCTTGATTTCTACTTTCGCGATGTCAAACAACGCGAATATTTCAAGGATCATCATATCTATCCCTGATATGTTATAGTTCATCACAAAGCTCTAGCAGCTTGGTGGAAATGACTTTGGGGAAACATCACTATCTCATCTGGAGGATCAACTCCCACTCGATTCAAGTGATTGTTGTGCTCAGACAATCTGAGCACAAGCTCAACAATTGAGCTTCTCTCCTTAGTTTGCAGGCTAAGAAAATCGTCGGAGGTCTTATACCTCTTGACGTGGGCACGAGCCTGAAATCCTAATTTCAGCCCTCGAAACATCTCATATGTTCCGCGACGTTTCGAAAAAGTCTTTGGTGCCTCTACTTAAACCATTTAACTGAACTATCACGTAGTTATCAAAACGTGTATGTTCGATGTTCGAAACATCCACAAACGACGTTTGGGGTTCAGCACACTGAGCAGTGCATTAAGGACATAAGCTTTCTACTGATCGCATAATCGCTACTATCAACTTTCAACTATATTTTCTCTAGGAACATATCTAAACAGTAGAACTATAGCGCGAGCTACGACATAATTTGCAAAAGGTCTTTTGACTATGTTCAGGATAATTAAGTTCATCTTATGAACTCCCACTCAGATAGACATCCCTCTAGTCATCTAAGTGATTACATGATCTGAGTCAAACTAGGCCGTGTCCGATCATCACGTGAGACGGACTAGTCATCATCGGTGAACATCTTCATGTTGATCGTATCTTCTATACGACTCATGCTCGACCTTTCGGTCTCCGTGTTCCGAGGCCATGTCTGTACATGCTAGGCTCGTCAAGTTAACCCTAAGTGTTTTCGCTGTGTAAAACTGTCTTACACCCGTTGTATGTGAACGTAAGAATCTATCACACCCGATCATCACGTGGTGCTTCGAAACGACGAACTGTAGCAATGGTGCACAGTTAGGGGAGAACACTTCTTGAAATTTTAATGAGGGATCATCTTATTTACTACCGTCGTTCTAAGCAAATAAGATGTATAAACATGATAAACATCACATGCAATCAAATAAGAGTAGTGACATGATATGGCCAATATCATATAGCTCCTTTGATCTTCATCTTCGGGGCTCCATGATCATCTTGTCACCGGCATGACACCATGATCTCCATCATCATGATCTCCATCATCGTGTCTTCATGAAGTTGTCATGCCAACGACTACTTCTACTTCTATGGCTAACGCGTTTAGCAATAAAGTAAAGTAATTTACATGGCGTTCTTCAATGACACGCAGGTCATACAAAAATAAAGACAACTCCTATGGCTCCTGCCGGTTGTCATACTCATCGACATGCAAGTCGTGAATCCTATTACAAGAACATGATCAATCTCATACATTACATATATCATTCATCACATCCTTTTGGCCATATCACATCACATAGCATACCCTGCAAAAACAAGTTAGACGTCCTCTAATTGTTGTTTGCATGTTTTACGTGGCTGCTATGGGTTTCTAGCAAGAACGTTTCTTACCTACGCAAAGACCACAACGTGATATGCCAATTGCTATTTACCCTTCATAAGGACCCTTTTCATCGAATCCGATCCGACTAAAGTAGGAGAGACAGACACCCGCTAGCCACCTTATGCATCTAGTGCATGTCAGTCGGTGGAACCAGTCTCACGTAAGAGTACGTGTAAGGTCGGTCCGGGCCGCTTCATCCCACGATGCCGCCGAATCAAGATAAGACTAGTAACGGCAAGCATATTGAACAAAATCAACGCCCACAACTACTTTGTGTTCTACTCGTGCATAGAATCTATGCAATAGACCTAGCTCATGATGCCACTGTTGGGGAACGTAGCAGAAATTCAAAAATTTTCCTACGTAACACCAAGATCTATCTATGGAGAGACCAGCAACGAGTAGAAAGGAAAGGAGAGTTTGCATCTACATACCCTTGTAGATCGCTAAGCGGAAGCGTTCAAGTGAACGGGGTTGATGGAGTCGTACTCGTCGTGATTCAGATCACCGATGATCCTAGTGCCGAACGGACGGCACCTCCGCGTTCAACACACGTACAGCTCGGTGACGTCTCCCAAGCCTTGATCCAGCAAGGGGAGAGGGAGAGGTTGAGGAAGACTCCATCCAGCAGCAGCACAACGGTGCGGTGGTGATGGAGGAGCGTGGCAATCCTGCAGGGCTTCACCGAGCACCTACGGGAGAGGAGATGTGTCACGGGAGGGAGAGGGAGGCAACCAAAGGCCTTAGGTATAATTGCTCCTCCTTTTCCCCACTATATATAGGGCCAAGGGAGAGGGGGGAGGCGCAGCCTTGCCCCCTCCTCCAAGGAAGGGGTGCGGCTAAGGATGGGGAGGAGTCCATCCTCCCCAAGGCACCTCGGAGGTGCCTTCCCCCTTTAGGACTCTCCTCTTTTTCCTTTATCTTGGCGCATGGGCCTCTAGGGGCTGGTGCCCTTGGCCCATGTAGGCCAAGGCGCACCCCCTACAGCACATGTGGCCCCCCGGGGCAGGTGGCCCCACCCGGTGGGCCCCCGGGACCCTTCCGGTGGTCCCGGTACAATACCGATGACCCCGAAACTTGTCCCGATGGCCGAAACAGGACTTCCTATATATAAATCTTTACCTCCGGACCATTCCGGAACTCCTCGTGACGTCCGGGATCTCATCCGGGACTCCGAACAACATTCGGTAACCACATACAAGCTTCCTTTATAACCCTAGCGTCATCGAACCTTAAGTGTGTAGACCCTACGGGTTCGGGAGACATGCAGACATGACCGAGACGTTCTCCGGTCAATAACCAACAGCGGGATCTGGATACCCATGTTGGCTCCCACATGTTCCACGATGATCTCATCGGATGAAACACGATGTCAAGGACTTAATCAATCCCGTATTCAATTCCCTTTGTCTAGCGGTATTTTACTTGCCCGAGATTCGATCGTCGGTATCCAATACCTTGTTCAATCTCGTTATCAGCAAGTCACTTTACTCGTTCCGTAACACATCATCCCGTGATCAAAAACTTGGTCACATTGCGCATATGATGATGTCCTACCGAGTGGGCCCAGAGATACCTCTCCGTTTACACGGAGTGACAAATCCCAGTCTTGATCCGCATAAAACAATAGATACTTTCGGAGATACCTGTAGTGCACCTTTATAGTCACCCAGTTACGTTGTGACGTTTGATACACCCAAAGCACTCCTACGGTATCCAGGAGTTATACGATCTCATGGTCAAAGGAAGAGATACTTGACATTCGCAAAGCTCTAGCAAATGAACTACTCGATCTTTTGTGCTAGTCTTAGGATTGGGTCTTGTCCATCACATCATTCTCCTAATGATGTGATCCCGTTATCAACGACATCCAATGTCCATAGCCAGGAAACCATGACTATCTGTTGATCACAACGAGCTAGTCAACTAGAGGCTCACTAGGGACATATTGTGGTCTATATATTCACACGTGTATTACGATTTCCGGATAATACAGTTATAGCATGAATAAAAGACAATTATCATGAACAAGGAAATATAATAATAATACTTTTATTATTGCCTCTAGGGCATATTTCCAACATGGTGTTGATACTCCACAACACCGAGGGTAATTCCTCTACCCAACAACCCGGTGTTCGCTGTAAAGGAACCATAAGCCGGGGTTTGAGCCCTTTCAAAATTTCCTGATTGGCTCTCTTAGCTTGACCATTGGATTAAGGATGAGCTACAGAAGAAACATCAAGCCGGATGTGCTCTCGTTGACAAAACTCTTCCATAGCCCCTTGGGACAGATTAGTGCAATTGTCAGTGATAATACTGTGTGGAAAACCGAAACGGGAGATCACCTTTTTCATGAGCTGAACCGTCGTGGCCGCGTCACACTTACTCACAGGCTCCGCCTCAACCCACTTGGTGAACTTATCAACTGCCACCAAGAGATGTGTCTTCTTATCCTTAGACCTTTTAAAAGGTCCCACCATGTCGAGCCCCCAGACCGCAAACGATCAAGTGATTGGAATCATCCGGAGCTCTTGAGCCGGCACATGCGCTCGTCGTGCAAATTTTTGGCATCCATCACATCTACTGACCAGATCTTCTGCATCAGCGTGAGCCGTCAACCAGTAAAAACCGTGACGAAACGCCTTGGCCACTAAAGATTTTGACCCGACGTGATGACCACAATCGCCTTCATGGATCTCACGAAGGATTTCTTGACCTTCTTCGAGGGAAACACATCGCTGAAACGCTCCGGAAACACTGCGATGATATAACTCTCCATCTGAAATCGTCATGAAATTAGACCACCGGGTTATCTGTCGAGCCAGGGTCTCATCCGCTGGCAACTCTCCCCGGGTCATGTAAGCCAAGAACGGTACCGTCCAATCTGGGATGACATGAAGAGCCGCTACCAACTACGCCTCCGGTTCAGGAACAGCTAAATCTTCTTCTGTGGGGAACTTGACAGAGGGATTATGCAAAACATCCAAAAAGGTGTTAGGTGGCACCGGCTTACGCTAAGACCCCAACCGGCTTAAGGCATCAGCCGCTTCGTTCTTTCGATGGTCAATGTGCTCCACCTGATAACCTTTAAAATGCCCTGCAACAGCATCAACTTCCCAGTGATAAGCCGCCATGAGAGGGTCCTTGGAATCCCACTTGCCAGATACCTGTTGAGCCACTAGATCTGAGTCGCCAAGACATCTGACCCGGCTCAAACTCATCTCTTTCGCCACTCGAAGACCATGGAGCAAGGCTTCATACTCTGTTGCGTTGTTAGTGCAAGGAAACATCAACCATAACACATAACAAAATTTGTCACCTCGTGGGGAAGTTAACACAACTCTAGCCCCCGAGCCTTCCAACTGTCTGGACCCATCAAAATGAATAGTCCAATACGTGTTGTCTGGTTTCTCTTCTGGCATCTGCATCTCTATCCAGTCATTGATGAAGTCAACCAGGGCTTGAGATTTGATTGCAATACGTGGAACATATTTCAACCCATGAGACCCAAGCTCAATTGCCCACTTGGTGACTCGCCTAGTGGCTTCTCTGTTTTGAATAATGTCTCCCAAAGGAGCAGAGCTAACCACAATGATTGGATGTCCCTGAAAGTAATGCTTAAGCTTCCGGCTTGCCATGAACACCCCATATACAAGCTTCTGCCAATGTGGATGTCGTTGCTTAGATTCAATTAACACTTCACTATCATAATAAACCGACCGTTGAATCAGATGCTCTTTGCCAGCCTCCTTGCGCTCTACCACAATAGACACACTAACAGCCCGTGAGTTGGCAGCCACGTATAACAATAGCGGCTCTTTCTCAATTGGAGCAGCCAGGACCGGCGGCTCAGTAAGCTGTGTCTTCAGATCCTCAAAAGCAGCGTTCGCAGCTTCACTCCAAACAAAAACATCTGTTTTCTTCATCATCTGATACAGAAGCATTGCCTTTTCCCCTAACCGGCTTATGAACCGGCTCAAAGCAGCAACACGACCCGCCAGCCGTTGAACATCATTGATGCATGTTGGTTTGGCTAGGGATGTAATTGCCTTGATTTTCTCCGGGTTAGCTTCAATACCTCGGTTGGACACCAAAAAACCCAAGAGCTTGCCGGCTGGGACTCCAAAAACACACTTGGCAGGGTTAAGCATCATTTTGTAAACCCGGAGATTATCAAAAGTCTCTTTCAGGTCTGTGACCAAGGTTTCCTCTTTCCTGGATTTTACCACTATATCATCCACATAAGCATGAACATTACGCCCAATTTTATTGTGAAGACAATTCTGCACACACCGCTGGTAAGTCGCCTGGGCACTCTTAAGCCCGAAAGGCATAGACACATAGCAGAAAGCTCCAAAAGGAGTAATAAAAGTTGTCTTCTCTTGATCCTTGGCTACCTTCTTAATCTGATGGTAACCGGAATAAGCATCCAAGAAACTCAAACGTGCGCAACCCGCCGTAGCATCAATGATCTGATCAATACGGGGGAGAGCAGAAGGATCAGCCAGACAAGCCTTGTTCAGATCGGTGTAATCTACACACATACGCTAGGTGCCATTCTTTTTTAGTACAAGCACCGGGTTAGCTAACCACTCTGGGTGAAAGACCTCCATAATGAACCCGACTGCTAAGAGCCGGGCCACCTCTTATCCAATGGTCTTGCACCTTTCTTCATTGAACCGTCAGAGAAACTGTCTGACAGGTTTGAATTTTGGATCAATGTTAAGAGTGTGCTCAGCGAGTTCCCTCGGGACACCCGGCATGTCTGAAGGTTTCCATGCAAAGATGTCCCAGTTCTCACGGATGAACTCGATGAGTGTGCTTTTCTATTTTGGATCCAAGTTTGCGCTGATGATGAACTGTTTGGATGAGTCGCCAGGCACAAAATCAACCATCTTAGTGTCATCAGCTGATTTGAATTTCAACACTGGCTCATGCTCTGTTGTTGGTTTCTTTAATAACGGCATGTCCGCCGGGACAACATGATCCTTGTAAAACTTTAACTCCTCTGTTGCACAGATAGATTCAGCATAGGCAGCATCACCTTCTTCACACTCCAAGGCTATCTTCCGACTCCCATGTACCGTAATGGTACCCTTATGACCCGGCATCTTGAGCTGCAAATACACATAACACGGCCGAGCCATGAACTTGGCATAAGCCGGCCGCCCAAACAGACCATGATATGGGCTCTTGATCTTAACCACCTCAAAGGTTAATTTCTCCGCTCTGGAGTCATACTCATCCCCAAAGGCTACTTCTAGCTCAATCTTACCAACTGGGTATGCCGACTTACCAAGTACCACACCGTGAAAAACAGTGTTGGATTGTTTAAGATTTTTATCAGTCAATCCCATCCGGCGGAACGTCTCATAGTAGAGGATGTTGATGCTGCTGCCTCCATCCATGAGTACCTTAGTAAACTTGTATCCACCAACCTGAGGTGCCACTACCAAAGCCAAGTGACCTGGATTATCAACCCGGGCGGGTGATCCTCTCTGCTCCACACAATAGGCTGCTCTGACCAACGTAGATAACGTGGAACCGCCGGCTCAACGGCATTGATGGCTCTCTTGTGAAGTTTCTGGTCCCTCTTACATAAACTGGTGGTAAATACATGGTATTGCCCACTACTCAGCTACTTTGGGTTGCTCTGATAACCGGATTGCTGCTACTGATTACCCTAGCCGGGTTGCTGATTATATCCTCCTTGGTGACCAGGATAGCCTTGACCGTGAAAACCTCCTCCGCCTGAACTAGCGCCCGGGCCATGAAAGCCGCCTCCACCTGAACCGCCACCTGGGCCATGACCCCCATCAAACGTATTTGAATTTTTAAACGCATTCATGATCGTGCAATCTTTCCACAGGTGGGTGGCTGGCTTCTCCCGGGTGTCGTGCTTTGGACAAGGTTCATTTAACAACTGCTTAAGAGTGGGGCCTGACCCGCCCGATCGAGGGGGCTGTCTGCCCTTGCGCCGTTGATTACCACCCTATGCATTAGTATTAGCAACAAACTCATCAGCCTTACGTTTATTACCTCCCTGATTTGTCGGGTTATGCTGGTGACCCTTTCCGTTGTCATTCTTCTTTCCCTTCGTTGCCTTTTCTTCATCAGACACCGGGTCCTTGGTGGTATCAGAATCAGCATACCTGACGAGAGCCGCCATCAACGTTCCCATGTCATTACAGTCACGTTTGAGCCGCCCCAGCTTTTGCTTCAGAGGTTCAAAACGGCAATTTTTCTCCAACATTAAAACTGTTGAGCCGGCATCCATCTTATCAGAAAAAAGTATTATCTCCTTGACCCGGCGCACCCAATGGGTTGTGGATTCACCATCCTCTTGCTTGCAATTGGTCAGGTCCACAATCGACATAGGCTGCTTACACGTGTCTTTAAAGTTCTAGATGAACCGGGCTTTCAACTCTGCCCATGAGCCGATAGAATTGGGTGGCAATCCCTTCAACCAAGTATGAGTTGTTCCATCTAACATCATGGTGAAATGCTTGGCCATTGCAGCATCGCTGACCTCCAATAATTCCATAGCCATCTCATAACTCTCAATCCAAGCCCCCGGCTGTAGGTCAGCCGTGTAATTAGGCACTTTACGAGGCCCCTTGAAGTCCTTTGGCAACCGCTCATTGCGTATGGCCAGCACCAAGCAAGGCACGCCTCCGGTTCTTGTGGCCACTCCTGCCTCAACCGAGGTTGCTGGATAAGCCGGTAAGGTTTGATGAGCCGCCTGCTCTGCTGCCATTTGAGTCGCTCGTTCCATCTCTTGACGAATCCTCTCCTGATCCACTAAGTTAAGGGCTCCAGCCCGCACTGGCTCATGCCTATATGGTCGGTTGTGGCGTTGAGCATTACTTGACATATCTACGGACTCCATGTGCCTACTATAACTCGGGCTCTGGCTTGGGCGATGAGTTGAATGGATCCTATCTCGACTGTAGGAGTATGCATCCTGCTAGGTCAGAGCCGTTTGAAGAAGTTCTCTTACCCTCCGGGTTTCAATTGCTGCTGGCGAGTCGCCTTCCATTGGGAGAGCTGCCAAACGAGCCGACACTGCGATGAGATTTTCCAGGGGGTTGGAGAAGTGACCTGGAGGTGTTGGCACATAATGAGGAGGAGCGGTATTTATATGAGGTGGCTCCATGGCGCGTGGCTAAACTGGTGCACCGGGTGTCGTGATCCGGTTTGCCTCCGGCGGGTTGCTCCCCCCAGTCCCGGGTGTATGGAACAGGTTCCTCGAATCAAGCGTTAAAGGTAGACGTGACTTATTTTTCTGATGCCTCCTCCTCATGACCTTGTTTGATGCGTTAAGGTCCACCGAGAGCCGGAAAGTCTCTGCTTGAAGTTGTTGAGCACGAGCATCCAAAGCCGCTCATTCTACTGCCATCCGGGTTTCCTCCGCGGCTAGATTTTCCTTAGCTTGCACCATCTCCTCACGCACGCGTGCCACCTCTGCGTCGTGCTAGGCCTTATCAGCCGGCTCTACCACGGCGGTTAACAGAGTCGTCAGCTTATCCATGAGGTCCATTAGAATCTGAGCCGGGGGGCACGCGGGGTCTCCTGACCCGGCTGCAGCCGACCCGGTAGCTGCTACTATCGCTGTGGTAGAGTTCTGTCCGGGCTGTGTCCCTGCCATGAAGACTCCGGCCCAATTCGGTGGCTCAAAGGGGTCCGGAATACTGTTGCCATTGGAACAGCCCCCGAGCATGCCATCTTGTAACTGGTACAGAGAGTCCGTCTCACCTGTTGACGATGCAGTGTCAGAACAGACGGCCGTCTCACCGCCCTCTACCGATCCTTCAGAGTATTCACCGCCGTGGATGCAGCCTATGAAGGCATGCTTCACGACAGATTGAACATGGGCGGTCCTTGCGCGCTAAGCCGTTTCGATGAGGTCGGTGTGGACGTCCGGCCCAGGGCCTGACTCGCTGATCCGGCCGATGAAGACGTGAATTCCGCTGAAGAGGACCCGGTACCCGTACTCGATTGAGCCGGCCTCAGGGCCCCAGCCTTCGTCGTCGATGTAGAGCTTGCCGCGACGACTCTTGGTCATCCGGCCCACAGCGTATCCCTTGAGCCCTTCGAAGTTGCCCTTTAAGAACTCAAATCCACCGTGCACTGGCCCCACGGTGGGCGCCAACTGTCGTGGAGTTGACACGGCAGATGTCCTAGAGCAAGGACTTAGTCGTAGGGCCACGCACTAGGAAGCTTAAAGGGGTTAATCGGGACAAAGGACACGAGAGAGTTTTTATACTAGTTCAGCCACTTACGATGAAGGTAAAAGCCTACGTCTAGTTGGGATTGGTATTGCTGAGGTTTCGATCTCCAAGGGGCTCAACTCACCGGCTTGGTTATCGATCTTGTTGTTTCTTTCCCTAAGCCGCCGTCGGGTCACCCCTTTATATACACGGGTTGACGCTTGGCAGCCTACAGAGTCCCGGCCGGCTCATCAAACGTGTCCGGCTCGGTGACTTCTTTTATATGCCTTTCTTTACAAGCCTTTTCTTTACATATGGCGGTTTACAATGTTGGGCCTTAAGCCGCCTTTGGGCTTAGACCTTCTACAAGTCTTAATAAACTATCACCTTGGATATTACTGGGCTTCTTTTTGTAACCCGCCATTGGGGTTGACCCGGCCCCTCCTGGGCGGGTCATACCTGGTAGCTATATCCCCAACAGATTCAGTTACAGCAGTTATTGCCAGCTCTATGTGAGATTCAGTTATGTTTGTTTAGTTCTGTCAGTTTAGCAGGGTGTTTGCAATCTCAGTGAGATTCAGTTCTGTCAGTTTATGTGTCTTTGAACAATTTCAGTGTCCCTATGCTATCTATGTAAGACTAAATGCTATCTATGGGAGACTAAATGTCTTCCAAACTTCTCTGAATTTGTCTGTACTTGTTTAGATATTGTTTACCTTTCTTGCAGCCTGTGATGAAGCATTTTCTGAACTAAATAGATCTCAGCAACAAATTATGATACAACACACAGAAATAAACTGCATCAGACTTAGATATTTAGTTCTTAACTTAGCACCAGTTCTCAGCATCTGGATAATATTTGGGCATTACAGATCAGGGCAAACAACACCCCCAACACCAACCAAAATGATCTGAACCCATTCCAGTTCTTAGGCAGTTCATAGCTAATATTAATATTAGGATGCATATTTGCATCAGGCTGATCAGTCCTAGGCCAATTATATATAGGCCTCATATATACTTACCATCCACAGTTGCAACTTCACTCCTCCATCACAACTTCCTTGATCTTGTCCAGCTTTTCCTTGCACCCATGACCAACCTTCAGGAGCTCAGCAATGACATTCTCCAGCTTCTTCTTCTCTTCTTTAAGGAGGTCTCTGTCCACCTCTATCTCCTTCATGGCCTTCCTTGTGTTTTTGATTATATCAGCTTGACTCTGAAGGATGCACCTCTGTTCTTTCTTGAGCTTAAGCTTCTCCATTTGAAGCTCAATTTTTGCCTAATCCTCAAGTTGCTTCTTCTTCTCCTTCAGTTCATTCATTGCCTGGCTTGTGCAATCCATGTCATGACATTTCTTTCCATCCTGATAATCAAACAACTTGGACACATCATCCACCAGCTGGCTATACTGATTGGCCAGAGAATCAAGCTCCTTCTGCAGTTTTGCAACCTCTGTCCCATGAGCCTCATTATCCTGGGCTCTACCAAGGTTCTGCTCATGATACATATCCCAAAGCTTGCTTAAGCACCTTTGCAGAATTACAGGCCAGGGGCATCTACCCACTCCAGAACACCACAGTTCACACCATCCTAAAAATCAATTTAAAATTACAGTGAACACCACAGTTAACAAGCAAATTCAATTCAGAATAACAAATCATATACAGTAATGATATACATAGCTACACTAGCTAGGTCTATACTAAAAATACAATACATCAATATGTTTTTAGTGCTCTATGCTAGAAGTACAATATTCAGACCTACCAATGTTTTTACACTTAAGGAAAATTAAAAAAACAGCTACTGAACGCTACTCTGTTTCCACTAAATAGCAGATAATCAAGCTAATAAAATCCACAACTACTTGGTCCATTACCTCAGTAGCACATCCTATGAATCTGCTGCAAGTGCCAGTGCCTTCAAATGCCACAAACTTGCCTGGCCTCTGCCTGTGCAAGATGCACCTTCTATCAGATTCAGTCACAAGCCCACAGAAACTAGGGTCTATCATAGTGTAAGGAGTTAGCTGCAACATGCAAAAACATATCTATATCAACTACAACTCACATATATCAACTTAAATGGAAAAAATCTCAAATATCTTCAAACCCTAACCCTAGAACAGACATGAGAGGGACATGATAAACTAAGCTGACTTACAAAGTACTCCATCTGCATGCTGCTGAACTCGCTCATGTACTCATCATCGTCGTCCGACGTCTCGTTGTTGTTCGGCCACGATGGCATGGTTGCGGCGTCGCCGGAGCGCGAGAAGAAGAAACAAAAGTAGAGGAGAGCAGAGAGGAGTGGAGTGAGCTCGGGGGAGAGTGAGAGAGCTAGTGGAGACGAGCGGCCCGGTCGGCCAGGTTATTCCTGGTCCGACCATGTGCAACCGAGCGGCGGCTCTAACGGCATCACGCGCGCGCCATTAGCCGTTAGGCCGCCGGCTAGCCTGGCACGTGGGCCCCTGCTCTCTGAATCGCGGTTAAATCGGTCAAAACGGCCATTCCATCAACTTGGTAGTTTTTAGTCACGGGATTAAGTTTTTTTGGTAGTTTTCTGCCACTTTTAAAAAAGTGGTAGTTCTGTGGGATGCGAACCCCTAAAGTGGTAGTTTTTTTGTCAAACACTCTCATGGATGGGATCGGGCAAAAAGAAATTAGCACGCCACGAGGTCCACCGCTGAAACCCTGCTCCTTTCCTTCTCTGATTCTCTATTATTAATCTGGTCCTACATGGTGTGTATTATATTCTCTAATGATATTTTGAAATTTTAAAGATATGTCAAGCACAAACCTGATGGTAATGCTTAAACTGTTTATTTTGGATGTTGCTTTGTAGCATGTTGCGGACCAATCCAAGCTCCCCGTGGTAGTGTACAGTGTGCCTAATTTTTTTTTACCAGTACATACAGGGATATAAAAAAATGGAATGTACAACACTCCTACATGAAACATTCTGAACTAAGTCATGTGGAGGTACCTCCAGAAATTTATGCAACTTCTGTGAACTATTATGTTATGAGAAATCAGATCAATATTGGTGGGTAAGAAGCTTCAGTTTACTTATGCAATTCTATTGGTGGCTGATTAGTTATTGCTCATATCCTAGGTTATTGAGTAGTCATGATTCGAAACTGAACCCTTTCATGAACCATGAATTACTGCAAGCTCTGTAACGTATGCAAGAAATTTTTATATCAAAGTGTGTGTATTTACAGTTGCATAAGATTCTTGTAGTCAGATACAATTTATTATTTTGCTCTGTGTGGCGCGTCCAAAAACTATGTACTTATTGCCTCATGATCTTCATCATTAGTTTTTCTATCACTACAGGGGTTTGACCTCACTGAAGCAATTACGTCTCCAGTCAAAACTTCAAAAGTGGTTCAATGCACATGTTGACGTACATACCAAATAACACTTTCATGATGTATGTATCTTTTGCCGAGGTTGGGTTTATAGGATCTCATTGCATGTGGATTTCCTGGGCTTTGAGTTTGACATGCTTACAATTACTTCCACTTTGGAATTAAATAAGGAAGAAAAAATCATTTCATCTTTACGTGCAAAAAAGAAGGAATAAGTCAATGCTAGAGATTTTGACATTGTATGCTATGCAAAGTTGATGCTTGTGTATCTTATATGGCTCAACATGTTTATAAGATCGTCTAAATTGTCTCGTGATCTCAGAACACCATGTATTTTTTATTTTGCTCTTGCTGCATTCAATTTTTTTGGCTCCCGTAGCAACGCACGGGAAATTACTTAGTATATTAAAAGTGGAACAACAACTAACTACTACTCCCTTTGTAAATAAATAAAGGGCGTTTTAGATGACTACTTTAACATGAACAAACTAATAATACACTTAACATCCAAACAGTACTTATTAACAACCACCTGGTCGACGGCAACTAAAAGTACTCATGAACACCCACGTGATCCTGGTCGGGATCTTTATTTTCCCGGTGCGCCAAACGAAATTAGGGTTTAGATTAACTGGGATCGACGACTATAGGGTATCGACCTTAAGGATTTAAACGTGAAGGTTCATTTACGCTGTGCTCTACAACCTCAAGGTTTAAAATAGACTTTACTCTTCTTTTTTCCTTACACGAGAGGGGGTTCCGATGGAGGCATTTTGCACTAGTCAGGTCGGCAATGGTTTCGTACTTCATGGTCAATTAATTAAGTGTACCGCGTGAGGCATGCCGATTTCTTGGTACGGGCGAATGCTCTGCGAGACCGCAACAGTATTCTTATAGCCACATATCACTATGGGCTATGGGCACAGTAATACGTGCTACTAGTACCCTGTTTCATTTGTCCTTCGCGAAAATACAGAAAAGAAGAGGCGCTCACACCATATGCACACATCCAGTACGTACTACTGTACGTTTCTTGATAGAATTCGCATCTACGGCATGGACCTCCAATGTGGCTGTGGTGACAAGTGCCGTGCCGACGGGGTCACCGGCTTTGGATGCCGTCACGTCCACTTGGCGCCGGGGTTTTGTTCGGCGACCGGCGGGGTCTGCTCCACCTCCACAATGGTGCGGTGTGTATGCGAAAACAAAACAAAGATTCGTTTCAGCAGGTACCGTTGCTATTCTAATGGATGAGACATTTTTGTACGATTTGGATGGATCCTCCACACGCTCGCTAGCCCTCGTGTAGAAAATGCGCATGACACGTTTCTGAGCACTACTGCTCCACATGGGCCATGACACGCAGGCGTGACTTCTTCTTCTTTGTTTGTTTGGGTACACATGTGCACGTGGATGTATTCGGACCACGATGCAACTCGCACGGTTTTCGCATCTTGCATGCAGATGTTGGCCTTGCCGCAGGAGGCTTCGTTGTCATTGACTGGCCGGCAGCTCCTTCACCGTCATACGCTTTGATACGTACTCCCTCCGTATCTAGATATAACTATAGATATAAGCTCTTCTAAAGATTCCAATAGAGACTATATGCGAATGTATATAGACGCATTTCAGGGTGTAGATTCATTCATTTTGCTTCATATGTAAGCTATATTGAAATTTTTAAAAAGTCTTATATTTAGAAGCGGAGAGAGTGCTACTACAGACACCGTGTGAGCGTGATGCATGTCGATAATCGACCCAACACACAACTACTTAAGAAGAAAGAAGAAAAACGTTTGCAAAGAAGATGGGTAACTCAATTCAGTCTGACAAAGTGGTTGTGTGCAAGCATCCGGAGCCGGAGGAGCGCCGCGCACACACCAACAAACCAACTCTGCCAGCCATCCATGACTTCGGAGCCTCGAATAACGACCTGAACCTGTTTTTTCGAGGCACCTAGAGCATCTCTGATAATCCACAAGTATAAGAGATTGTTTATAGATTTTTTGATAAATAAGAGTGTCGAACCCAACGAGGTAAAGGTAGAATAGATATTTCCTCAATTCATTGATCATTGATACAACTCTACGCACACTTGACATTTGCTTTACCTAAAACAAGTATGAAACTGTTTTGTAGGAATAAAATTATGAGTATTTTGCGAGAATAAAACTACGAATAAATAGCAAGGTAATAAAAGTATATAGCTTTTGTCAACAAAAAAGTCGTTTGTCCCTAGGCAATCGATAACTAGACCGGTAATTATTCTTGCAATTTTACATGAGGGAGGAGTATGAGCTAACATACTTTCTCTACTTTGATTATATGCACTTATGAATGGAACCCTAGCAAGCATCCGCAACTAGTAAAAATCATTAAGGTCGTAAAACCCAACCATAGCATTAAGTATCAAGTCCTCTTTACTCCCATACGCAATAACCCACTTATCCGTGTTCAGACTTCTGTCACTCTGGTAGCCGACAATAAGCAAATTATGAACGTATTGCAACACCTTACAGTAGGGACCCCTCACATTTGCGCGAGACGGAGGGCACCGTAGGACAACACCATAATAAAATATACACTCAAACCAACCACGATCATCAATTAGCCCATAGGACAAACGGATCTACTCAAACATTATAGGATAACCACATATAATTGAAAAATAATATATAGCGTTGAGCACCATGTTTAAGTAGAGATTACGACGGGAAGAAGGGGCGTTACACCGCTGCATAGAGGGGGGGAGAGTTGGTGTTGACGGCGGCGAAGTTGTTAGTGTAGATCGACGTCACGATGATTGCCCCGGTGGTGCTTCGGCACCATCGGGAGAGAGGGGGGAGAGCCCCCCTCCTTCTTCTTCTTCCTTGGCCTCCCCCTTAGATGAGAGGAGAGTTCCCCCTATGGTCCATGGCCTCCATGGCGACAGAGGGGCTGGAGCCCCTTCGAGATTGGATCTCCCTCTCTGTTCTCTTCTGTTTCGCGTCCCCAGATCTGGAGGAAAACCATTTCTTATATTCTCGAAGATTCGTAACTCCTATTGCATTGAGATTTTAACACAATTTTTTTCTGGATATAAGCTTCCTTGCTCCCAAAGTAGAGCTCCAACCGACGTTTAAGGATGGCACAACTCACCACCACGCGCCTGGGCTACCTGGCGCGCCCAGGTGTCTTGTGGTGGTTGTGGGCCCCCGTTTGCGTTGATCCCACCTCCCAAAAATCACAATCATTCCAAAATAATTCTCTGAAATTTTATCGCGTTTGGACTTCGTTTGATATGGATATTCTGCGAGACAAAAAACATGCAACAAACAGGAACTCGCACTGGACACTGGATTAATAGGTTAGTCCAATAAATCATATAAATTGTTGCCAAAAGTATGTGAAAGTTGTATAATATTGGCATGAAACAATCAAAAAATTATAGATACGATGGAGACATATCAATCTCCAACATTGACCTGCTAATTTGTTCCCTCATCTATCCGCTATACTTAGTGCCCTACTCATTCTCGGAGGAGTCTGCGACCTGTCTATCATCGGTGTCGGTGGACGTGAGGTCAATATGGACGTGGACGGTCCGTCACTGTCCACCTGCCTCATGCGCCCGAAAGTTGGACATCAGCGCGTAGGACGCGTAGTTGGCGGCGTTCTCGTCCTCGACCGCCTACGCAGGCATCGCTTGTGCGGCCACGTCCGCGTCCGGCTGCGCCGTTGCAAGCGGCACACTGAGCACGCGTAGCCTCGTAGAACGCCTACTGCTCCGCAAGAAGTTCGGGTTCACCGCGACCAGCCACGGCCTCCTTGCTTGCGTGCTCGCCATAGATTTGGCCCTCCATCAGCCGGTATTGCTCGAGGAGGAGCAGGTTGTACCTCTGCTCCTCATGCGCCTGCCGGAACGCTGACATAGGAGAAGACGCAAGCTGCTCCTCATCCGCCATGGCGGCATCGTAGTGCGCCTGCGCCTGCTTCATGGTCAAGTCGGCATGCACTAGCGCCGGCTCCGGCATGGTGTCATCGTCCATCGTATCTAGTGTGGGGTCATCATCGGAGATCTCAGGGGAGCTAGCGGCATGCTAGCCTCAGTTCGCCTGGCACGGCGGCTCTGCTAGGCGGTCGCAAGGGCCAATGTAGCAAATCTATGAGGTGTATAACTAAATCAGAATACTAATTACACCTGAACCAATGGCCTAAAAAACATAGATAGCAGGTAATCCACACCACAGAACCTTAAACATGAACTAGAGCATGAGTATGACCATAGAGCATCAATCAGAGTAGCACCACATCCATCCATGGCCATCGGAACAAGAACAGAGAGGTAGAAGAGAGAGTCGCCGAGGAGTTGAAGTCGAGGCAGGAGCACAACCCACCGCAGTTGCGCTGCAACCAAGACAATGTCGTCCATGCGATGGAGAAGAGCACCAGGAACACCACCATGATGCCTCACCAGGCTCCATGAGCACCACGGGCACAGGGCGCCGTCCCAAGGGCACCACGGAGTGCCACTGGCCATGAGAGAATACGAGCTAGAGAGTCAGAGCACAGCGGTGAAGCCACCACCCAAATGTAGAAATTATGCACTAGAGGCAATAATAAATGTTATTATTTATCTCCATCTTCATAATTATGTTTTTTTGTGCTATAACTTCCATGGTTCTCGAGTCTGCAATAACCACGAGGTTCAGAGGAAAATTCATATGCATGTTTGAAATAATAAATGGAAAATAGATTCCTAGCCTAGCTTCTGAGACTAGCTCAAGTGTTGCATGATGGTTCAGTTTTCATGATCATGGGCATGAGTATGCCCGCAACTTTGAGGACACAAATGTTAGAAGAACACTTGTGTTGAACCGACCCAATTGTTGTTATGCTATGAGATCCCTTCGTCATAAGTTAATGGTTTATAACACCTAGAAAGTTACACATTTGCATAATTTCTTAGACCGTGAGAGTGTCGAGTTCCTTCATACTTGCTTTGTGAACTTTCGGGTTTGTTAAATGTCATCTATAACAGGGTGGCTATTACAGCACTGAAAAGTACGACAAAGGACCAGATAGCTCAAGATTGGGATTTACTCCTTCGACGATGGAGATATATTCTTGCAGCCCTCTCGGTGTTATGGTATCCATCATCGTCTTGGCAAACACATTTTGATTTGATCATAAGGATGCCGGAACACGGGAATGAGAAAAGAGAACAAAACCGGTAACCAAGAAACTGGCATAGTGAACATGTTGTTGATTCATGGGGATGCCGATAAATCTCCTCTGGTTTTTGTAGCATATCCTGAAGCAACATGAATAGCACACGGTAACTAAAGGTTCACTCGAATATCCATTCATGTGGGTATATGGTTCAATATGGATGTCCACGATTCCGCTATTGATCATTGATCAGAAAAGTTCCCGTCATGTCTATATTTCATTGAACCTATAGGGTCACACGCTTAAGGGTCATCTATCTTCTGACTACTAGGAAAGGAGTCTGAGAGAAAGTCACGGAAAAGTTTCAGAGACACAGAAAATGTTTCGGAGAGAAAACCAAAAGTGTTTCAGAGAAATCGATTTTTTTTCAAAGTAAACCACCAAGCTAGAAAAGTTTCGGAACGCCTCCGGATTTTTTTTTTGAGAGTGCCGGAAATGTTCTGGGACCTTCCAGAATTTTTTCGGAGAGAACACATGCGAAAAACACCATGTTCATGCAAGAGGGACAAAATCCCCCTTTTCGTGGGGAGCTGGTTTTGGTGGGGCCGCTTTTGGGGGGCAATACGCACTTGGTGGAAGCTTGTTAGGGGGCATGGTGTGGGGGCAGCCCCCACAAATGGTGCAGAAATGTTGGGAAGGGGGCCCTTGGGGGCAGCCCCTACGTGGTGCGCCATGGATAAGGGATCAATGGGAGGAGAGGGTCATCAGAGAAACCAATTGGACGGAACAGTAGAGCACAGAGAGGAGAGGAATCTGGAAGCCAGTACGACAGCCGAAACTGCCCAACGCCGACGAAATAGATGATAACACTGTCGGGCGAGAAGGGGGGGGGTCGAGAAAGAGAGGTGAGAGCTCGAGGGGGAGAGAGAGAGATAGGCCACGACTGGGAGCTTGTCTCCCGAGCCAGTTGGGCCAAGCCCAATGGGCTAATGGGCCAGGTGATACGTCTCCAACATATATATAATTTTTAATTGTTCCATGCTATTATATTATCCATTTTAGATGTTTTATATGCATTAATATGCTATTTTATATTAGCACTTTCAGAAGATCTCTATATCAACCATTTGCTTGTTGCCTCCGATTGCAAGGTGGTGGTAGATGCAATTAGACAGGGAAGCTCAGCAGAATTTGGAGCCATTGTCGAGGAAATCAAGACTAGAGCAACTACCTTTATTTCATGTTCGTTTACTCATGAGTATAGGACCTCCAATACGGAGGCCCATAATCTCGCAAAGCATGCGTTATCTTTAGGGTTTGGCCGACACACTTGGCTAGGACAACCCGGCGATCTTCTTTTTGTACCTATGAACATTATGATTCAGTAATAAAGCTTTGTGAGATTCTCAAAAAAAAATGAAACTGATTAAAACCCACCCAATTGCGTCTCCTCTGTTCCCTTCCAGTTCCTTTCTCCACCGTGCCTCTTCCCCTTATTAAGATAAACAATAATGGCCACGGCTTCCTTTTACATCCCCACGACTGTCCCAATTTGCTCCAGCTACGAGTCTGCCTATTAGCATGCCATCCATCGTTGGCGAGGCTTCCATTCTCCGCGAGGTCCTCGTGGGCACACATACGAGCCATGGATGTCTCACACAGGCGAATCTGTAGCCCCCAGCCCCGGCAATCATGATCTCATCCTCCATATTTGGGCGCCTCGTGCCAGGTCACCTGTATGTATGTTCATCACATGATCTATCCACAAACGCGGATTTGTCTCAAACAGCTAGGGCCCCATGTGGACACCTGCAGGTAATATGTGCACGAATGCCCATTCATCTCCAATATAATGTAATTTTTGTTTTACTTCTATCGTATTATCTTAGATTTATTACTAATCTTATCATGTATCTTTCTAATTCTTCGACTATGTGCCTGCAACTGAAACTGAAGACAAACTGAATCTTTGTGCAGGCCCATAAGGTGGTGCAGCTAGCAATCAAATATTTATGATCTCTCAACTGAGGTCATGAAAATTAGATATTATATATGTTTTCTGGTATTTGACCCACAAAAGGAAGTATACCAGTACGCAGTCAAAGTATTATAACACTCTCGATGAGCATCCAAAGTGGATGCCAAGTAGATGGTGCCAATGCAACTCTAACGTGCTCCCATGTTGAAGCTGCATATGTGGATTTTCAGGATACTCCTACTTTGTTCTCAGATATACTGATTTTTCACGACCTTTTTAATTTTACAAAGGTAAAAACAATTTTAATTTATTTTATATTGTAAATTATACATGTTGGAAGATGAAGGTGTATATTGTTCTGACCTTCCAATTATTTTGTGTTGTGGGCTCTGTAGCTCTCTCATGCATGTGGTTTTTTGATTCATTATGATGGAAATTGAAGCTTCTGATCATTCATTCATTTGAATTGTCATTTCTGATCAAGGGGACATATTTACCTTTTTGATCAATATACAGTGTACTCCACTCCGATTTGTGTTGGTTCATGGTTGACTTCACAAGGATGACAACTCCATCTCTTCCCTTTTCATGTAAACAACTCTTCTGTTCTCTTCTGCAACCTTTTGTAGACCAGGCCAGAAGTGGCTGTCGAAATTACAAACTTGCTCAAGCATTTTCACTGGACAACCACCATTACCTATAGTGAACCCTTCCTTCCAATTTAATTAATCATATTATTTTGTCGCACATTAAGGATTGTTGCTCTTTCCGAAGAGACTGATTTTCTAGTTTGGTTTCGTATATCACATGATTAACTTTTTTATTTTGCAGGGAGTAACCAAAGATTATCTTAATTGAAAACATGTTTTTTATCTGGATCATACTCATCTATTCATGTTTAATAAATCCACCCTATATCCGGATCAAAAGGGTTACTCATAGTTCCGCAACAACGCGCGGGGTACCATCTAGTTAAACTAGTGTCCAGTGCCAGTTGTTATCTTTTCCTTGTTTTTTTCTTTTACAGAAAATCAATACCAAGCTGAGTTCAAACGGAACGAAACATTTTGAGGATTTTTCTTGGACCAGAAGACAAGCACGAAGCTTCGGGAGGAGGCTAGAACACCCATGGGTGAGCCACAAGCTCATCGGGCGCGCCCTAGAGGGACGCCCTATGAGCTTGTGGGCCTCCTGTGGCTCCTCTAACCCTAATTCCAGCTCTATAAATATCCCCTGTACATCATAGGGCACACCAAAAATACTTTTCCGCCATTGCAAGCTTCTGTTCCCGTGAGATCTCATCTTGAGGCCTTTTCTGGCACTCTGCCGGAGGGGGATTTGATCACGGAGGGCCTTTACACCAACCTTGCTCCCTTCTGATGATGTGTGAGTAGTTTACTATGGACCTAAGGGTCCATAACTAGTAGCTAGATGGCTTCTTCTCTCTCTTTGATTTTTAATTCAATGTTCTCCTCGATGTTCTTGGAGATCTATTCGATGTAATCTTTTTTTGCGTTGCATTTGTTGAGTTTCGATGAATTGTGGATTTATTATTAGATTATCTATAAATATTATTTGAGTCTTCTCTGAACTCTTTTATGCATGATTAAGATAGCTTTGTATTTCTCTTCGATCAATTGATTTGGTTTGGCCAACTAGATTGATCTATCTTGCAATAGAGAGGTGCTTTGTGATGGGTTCAATATTGCGGTGTCCTCATCCAGTGACAGTAGGGGTAGCGAGACACGTATTTGTATTGTTGCCATTAAGGATAAAAAGATGAGGTTTTTACCATATTGCTTGAATTTATCGCTCTACATCATGTCATCTTGCTTAAGGCGTTAGTCCATTCTTGTTAACTTAATACATTAGAAGCATGTTGGATAGTGGTCGATGTGTGGAGTAATAGTAGTAGATGTAGGCAGGAGTCGGTCTACATTCACGGACGTAAACCAATGTTCAACAGTAATTTGTTTACCCACCGTATGTTTCTTTCAAAGGAGAAGACTCTAGTGAAACCTATGGTTCTGGGGTCTAATTTATATCATATTATTTTCAGATCTATAAAACCAAAAACTCAAAAATACCTTACTGCAACTTATTTATCTTTATTTTATTTTACCCTTTTACTTATCTTCTATACATATCTCTATCAGATCTCGTTTTTGCTAGTGACCGTGAAGGGATTGACAATTCTTTTTTTCGCGTTGTGTGCAAGTGTTTGTTAGTTTGTGCAGATGCATTTATTAGGGACTTGTGTGTTTCTCCTATTAGATTGATACCTTGGTTTTTAACTGAGGAAAATACTTATCTCTACTTTGCTGCATCACCCTTTCCTTTTCAAGGGAAAAATCAACGCGAGCTCAAGAAGTAGCAGCAGGCAGGCCCAGTAGTTAAATAAAATAGCCAAAAAACTTTTTGTCAATTAAAATTTGATTTAAATAAATAACATAAATACTAATATAGCTAGGTAAGTCCAAAAACTATATAAAAATAGTCAGTATTACTAGAGTAATATATACGATTTAGAAAAACTAATTCCTTAATTCTTAGACTTAATATAATAATTTAATAATTCTAAAGATACTTTAAAAATGTTCACTATTATCAGAATAATGCATTTAGTCCGAGAAAACAATTATAGAAACAATAGCTAAGTTTAAGCATGTTAACTTAAAGAAACAAAAGTTGATAGTAATAACTCTATAAAAACTTAAAAGTAAATCCATTATTAAACCATTAGAGGGATGGAGGGGGAGTAAAGCCATAGCATTGTATGCATAATAACATGCTGCCAAGTTTCTTGGAAATTTAGTACTTATCGGACTACATGTCGATTTCAGAACCTGAAGCAATTGCGAATTCCGAAGCCTCGACTTACACTACATTTCAATCACCACACAAGTTCATACCTAACTCATGTCTTTGTTTATGCTTTCATAAAAGCATCTTTTCAAAACTCTCTATTATTACTGTATCTATTCACTGCAACCAATAAAAGGACTTTCAATATTATGATGGGTAATGGAACTCAGGTTGGTTACACGGTGGAGAGTTGGATTACACGAGGCTTAATAACCAAAGTCAATAGATATTCTAGCCTCGTAGCAATAGCGTTCATCAAGGAGCCTGAATGGGACGGGCAAGTAAATAATGCCTTCTTAATGCAGATGTGCTCTCGCACAGGTTACCGCACACGGGGCATAAATCCGTAAGCCAGCCAGAGAGCTATGTATCCTATCGGTTATGGGTGCCGTAAATAGCCTTTTCGGCAGAGGTTCGTCAATCCTTAATCGTCAGGGCAACATAAATGCTCATCGGTCATGGGGCAATATAAAACCCTGCTTGTTGCAGATTTTGGGAGATAGAGGAAATACCTCTCGAGCCAGGGGCAGGGGTGTTAACAAACATGGAATGGTGATAGACTCGGGTCTTAGACCCAACCATGCATCTTGGATGTGTGAGGTTACGGACATGACAGAAAGGCTAAGTTAATTGCTCATGGGTAAAGTAGCGCACCTTTGCAGAGTGTAATGAATTCAGTGGCGAAGCCACCCTAGACCTGTGTAGTCGAGCGACTACACAGGATTTTCGGGAGTGAATGACCCCAGGTCCACATACCACGCGGATGGACAAGCAATTTTCTGATTTTTACAAGATAGGCCCGTCTATTTAGAGCATGCTTGGATACGTTTTAGTCCCATGACTAAAAGTAGTGGGACTAAAACTTGCTAGTCTCACCCATGCTTGGATCCAAGTACTAAAGAGACTAAAATCTAGTTATTGAGCATTTATTATCCTCCAAACCCTCCAATCCAGAACTAAGGAGAGGAATTAAATGAGGAGAGAGAGAGCTAATACATATTTTAGTAGGTTTCCCATGACTAAAAGATTTTAGCCTCAAGACTAGTCCTAGCCTCTCTTTAGTCAGGGGTGCTTGGAACTTTAGCCTCTAAAAAAGACTATTTTTAGTCAGACTAAAAATAGTTCCTTGTATCCAAGCACCCTCTTAGGCATTTGTTTTGGATAACAATTGGCTGGGCATGTACTATGTAGCAAAAAGAAAGTTCATAATAGCCTTGGCCCGCTGGTTGTACTGGCCCGAAATCACGTACAAAGTAATTTTCTCCTTAAACTTCTCTGCCTTCCCAATTTCTATCTCGTGTATCCAAAAAAAAATCTCGATCATGTACGTCTCACAGGACCATCGACAGCCGCCGTGAGCCGCAACCTCCTCCCGCCGTCCGCCGGTGATCTTTGGTCAGGGCGTGAGCTGTGCGGCATGGACACCTCTGGCTATCCGGCGTCCGCGAGCTACGGGCGACGCACCATCCGGCGTCCATCGGCATGGATTGATCCAGACTGAATCGATCTATAGTTTCCTGTATATTCGTAGGTTCAGTCTTTTTAGTATGGTTATTTTCCTTCTCTAACCTCTAGTATTCCTTCTGATGAAGGTAGCTTTGATTTTGCCGGTCGCGACTGCAGAAGTGGAGTGAGCATTGAAATATATTTAGCCTCGTTTGCGCAATACAGTAGGCGATGACTTTTTTGTCTCGGTACTTATGTTGAAACCGATGTATTGTACTATAATAATACTAATGCCATTATACATACATATCAAAAATACTAATATTGCAAAGGCATTCTATACCATAATTATGTTTGCAATAAAGTATGTTTTTTATGTTCATTCGTCTGCAAAAAAAATCATTAGAAAAGTTTGACATCACAATGTTTTGACCCTGGCACCGGCACTGAATAAATTGTGGCTTGACACTCCTAGATATGGGAAAGTTCCGCGAACATGGCAGGGGAAGGAGTATATCGGCGCTTGTAGCAACCCGTGAAGTCTGATGATTACATGTTTTAAGTAAAACTTGATCATATAAGATATTTTCCAAAACCATTGGTGAGACCTATTTGGAATCAGCAGTAGCTATAGTGCATATCTACCTCAATATATATGGACTTGTTGAGTACCCCTTTACTCATCCATGTTATCCTGGCATTTTAGGCTTGTCCCCTATGTCTTGTGAACACATTTACCCTGCAACATGTAGTGCCAAATTGATCGCGAAGACATGAAAAGGGCACACATACATTTATCCCTAACCCACCTACTTTATCAATATTTGATTCGCCCTCGTTCCTAAATATAAGTCTTTTAGGAGATCCTATAATATGGACTACATACGGAGCAACATGAGTGAACCTACACTCTAAAGTATGTCTATATACATCCGTATGTAATCCATATTGAGATCTCTAAAAAGATTTATATTTGGAAAGGAAGGTAGTATATGCAATAAGTGTGTCGTGTCACCATGTGTTACAAACTTACAATAGACACTCAAAACAGCCATATTATTTGTTCTTGATAAAGGAGATTTTCTCTCCGAATCTGTCACAGAAACCATACGGATGCTGAGAGCCATTTTTTTGTTTTCAAATTGGTCGTTCAAATAGGTTCGAATATGTGTAGCTGTCTGTCTTGGGTCAATCTTTTTATTTGAGCAAACAAGATGCTCTTGTGCCACTTGGCAGGAACGGAAGCAACAGAATTCTAGTTTACGGTTACCGTACAGGCCTTTTCCAGCTCCTCCGTCAGCGAGTTCCCGATGTACATGCCGCCCACCACCGCGCAGCTCATGTACGCACGCCCCGTAGCGTTCACCGCCTCCAGCAGCCTCCAGTTGAGCTCGTTCGTCGTGGCCTCGGCCATGCCGTCGTCCATGGGGCGGAGGTGGAAGCACACGAGTCTGAACAGCGCTGGCACGGACACCTCGAACCGCGGCTCGGCGCGCACCATGGCCCCGAAGGCCGCGGCCATGTGCATGTGGGGGCGCACGAAGCCACAGAGGCCCTCTCCCGTCCGCCGCTAGCTCGACCTCCAGCCGTCAACTCCGCATCCGGCTGCCCAGTCTGGTCCGTCTGAGGCTAACTCCACCGCGCGACCTCAAACGGACGTTCATTTTGTTCGGATTCTGTCTATTTGGATAGGGATTTGGGATCATGTTCAGGCGTGTCCTGGATGCGGTGGTCGTGCGCCCAGCGCACGAACGCATCCTTTTGCCTCATCCTATCCGTCAGACCAAAAATGCTCAAATTTTCATCAAAACTAGTTTCCAACCCAAATATTTGTCTAAAATTTAAAATAGTTTTAGAACCCAATTAAAATTGTTTTTAATAAAATAGTTGTACAACCAAATCAAAATTGTCTTGACTAAACATAAAATGAACCAATACATCTATTGGTTGCCAATGTGATCCCACACGATTGAACACATGCCTAGCCATTCGAAAACGGCGACGGAATTTATCCGGCTTGAAGAGAGGGGTGTTGGCAAAGTAATCAACATAGAGCAGGGTGTGGCCTCTCTCCCTGTTGCGGTTCAGGTTGAGAACACGGCCAGGGAGTGACCCCTTGTACCAGTGGCGGACCTAGCGTGTGTGCATGGTGTGCCATGGCACACCCAGAGTTTGTGAGAATTTTTTTATACCATATAATATTTTAGCCCAATTTAACTAAACCAGCCAGCCAGGCCCAACTGCCATCACGTGAGCGACCCGGACAGAGCGAGCGAGAGAGAGAGAGAGATAGGCAGAGCGGCGCGACCTAATGGCCTAATCCCCTCGCGCTCGGCCGCTGCCCAACCAGGACGCGCCGCCGCTCGGCGCTCACCGCCTCACCCACTCGGCAGCTGCTGCTCCCCTTCGAAGTCGAAGCAGCGCAGGCCACTGGAGCTCCTTCCCTTTGGCGAGAACAGCTAGCAAGCAGCAAGCACCGCAACCCGCGAGCCGCCGACCCGTCCACCTGGACCAGAGGGCCGCCGCCGCCCCGGAGGAGCTCTTCCCGCCCGCGCCTCCCGTCCCGACGGCCGACGCCCTCGACCCCTCGTATCCTCTCATACGGTCTTCCCCCGCTCGACCTTTGCTTGATTTGATTCAGGTGAGATACTGTACTGGTACTGCCTCATGTTCTTTTTGCCCAGTACTGAAATGCAGAAATGGTCGCTGCCTATATAACGAACAAACTGCACTGTCCAGTATGTAGTAATGTTTGATGCACTGTTTGTTGATGTTCTTAAACATTCAAAAAGACCATTTAAAACTCGCTGAACCTGTCCAGTTTTCATCTAGTAAACTGTAAAACATAACCATTGATGATGCTTATTTGTTTTGTTCTTTTTGTTGTAATTGCAGAACCGAAGATGCAGAGGAATGGTGACATTAAGTCCTTTTTCAGAATTATGAGGCTGCTAAAAGAAGGAAGGTTGCAGCCGAAGAGCAACCTGAATATTAAGATATAGTGTCAAATATTGAAGATGAAGCAGTCCTTCCTCCACCTCTAGTCCATTCTGCAGAGTTTGAAGTTGATATTGAAGATGAAGCATTCCATTGAAAGTGAAAGTGAAGATGAAGCGGCATCAGCCCAACATCCGTGTGCAAGGCCATATAATATTCAAAGGCTTCCTCCTGATCCAGGGGAGAGGATTCCTATTTCAGAGTATGATGTCGATGATCAAGATAAAGTTCAAAGACGATACATTGCAAAGCAAGCAGTCCAACCATATGCACACAACTTTCAAGTCAGGAAAATCTATGGTAAAAGTCGACACTTCAACTTTGTTTGGTTTGAGACCTACAAATGGCTAGAATATAGTGTCAAATATGAGGCAGCATTTTGCTTTGTGTGTTATTTGTTCAAAGGAAAATCGAATGGGGGGCCTAGGGGTGATGCCTTTGTTAATGGTGGTTGGAAAAATTGGTATAAGCCCGATGCATTGGTCAAACATGTTGGTGGTATTAATAGCATTCACAACAAAGCTCAAGAGAAGTACAATTTATTTGTGGCACCTCAACCATCAATTGATAACATTACGGTGAGGGTGGATAAAGAGGATTTGCGTATGTACAAGGCTAGGCTGACTTATTCACTTAGATGCTTGAGGTTTCTTTTGAACCAAGGATTGGCATTTCGTGGACATGATGAGAGTGAAGAATCTAGCAATAGGGGGAACTTTCTTGAACTTCTTAATTGGATTTCGGAAAATGATGAAGAAGTTAATAAACTTGTTTTGAACAATGCTCCTGGGAATTGCATCTTGACTAGTCCAAAGATACAAAATCAAATAATTGAATGTTGTGCGGCGCAAACAACTAAAATAATTATTGAAGATATTGGTGACGACCACTATGCAATCCTAACTGATGAGTCTAGTGATGCATCTCATAAAGAACAACTTGCTCTCTACATATGATTTGTTGACAAGTCGGGAAGAGGATGTGAGAGGTTCCTTGGAGTTGTTCATGTTGCCAATACAACTTCATTGTAACTTAAGGATGCAATTCAAACTTTGCTTAAAGATCATCATTTGAGTCCTAGTCAAATACGTTGGCAAGGATATGATGGGGCTAGCAACATGAAAGGGGAGATTAAAGGATTGAAAACATTGATCATGAAAGAGTCACCCTCTGCCTATTACATCCATTGTTTTGCACATCAACTTTAATTGGTTCTTATAGCTGTGGCAAAGGACAATGAACCATGTTTGTGGTTCTTTGATCATGTTTTCTTACTTGCTCAATATTGTTGGAGTTTCTTGTAAGCGCCATGACATGCTTCGAGATGTTAGAGCTCAAAAGGTGTTGGAAGCACTTGAAATGGGTGAGATTGAAAGTGGAAGTGGGCTAAATCAAGAGATGGGACTAGCTAGACCCGGCGACACTCATTGGGGTTCTCATTTTAAAACCATTATGTACATTGTTAGCATGTATTCCACAATCCTTGAAGTACTTGATGCTATTGGAAAAGATCCTTCACAAAAAAGTGAGTGGACAAGAATACGTGGAGTTGCTCAAGCCTTTGAATCATTTGACTTTGTTTTCAATCTTCACTTGATGCTTGTTATTCTTTGCTATACAAATGAGTTGTCCAAATCTTTGCAAAAGAGAGATCAAGATATTGTCAATGCAATGACACTTGCTAGTTTGGCAAAGAGTAGAATGCAGCACATGAGGTCTCATGGTTGGGAAGATTTTCTTGCAAAGCTAACCTTATTTTGCAACAAACATGACATTCAAGTTCCTTTGTGGCAGGATATTTATGAGCCAAATTGAAGATCACATCGGTATTATGAAGTACAAACAAATGATGATCGTTATAGAAGAGAAGTATATCTTGGTGTCATTGATCAAACCATTCAAGAGCTTGACAATCAGTTTGATGAGGTTAATACCGAGTTGCTTATTTGCATGTCGGCTTTGAATCCCCTCAATTCATTTGCTTCTTATGATGCACTCAAGGTAATGAGACTTGCTGAATTCTATCCCATGGACATTTCAAGCACAGATTTGATAAGGCTAGAATTTCAACTTACTAATTTTATTGATGATATGAGACAAGATGATAGGTTTAGAAATGCAAGTAATATTAGTGAGCTCTCTATTATGCTTGTTGCAACAAAGAAGCATGTTCTTTATGATTTGGTCCACTTACTCATCAAATTGATATTGATTTTACCGGTGGCAACGGCGAGTGTTGAAAGAGTGTTTTCAGTAATGAATCTAGTGAAAAATAAGTTGAGGGCTACTATGAGTGATGACCGCTTGGTGACATTTATTGAACGGGATGTGTTCATGGAAGTAAGCGAAGATGACATAGTTGATGCTTTCATGACAATGCAAAAACGTAGAGTTACCTAGTGATGTAATTTTCTACTTGTTCTTCTTTCATGTAAGACTACTCGTATTGCAATTGAGCACATTTGAGATATATTTTGTGAACTAAATTGTTGTGAGATTTGCATTAAGCTACTCATGTTATTATTTTGACATAATTTGTCTGACACATGGATTGGGTGGGGATTTTTTTGAGAGTGTGCACACCCTTCATTTTTTTCCTGGGTACGCCACTGCCCTGTACCGGGGAAGCTGCCGTTGAATGTGGTCGTGAACGACCAGTGCAGCCACCACAATATCTTCATTATCCGACGACGAATCGTCCGATGAACAAAGGAAGTGATGGAAGAAAAAATCGTCTCCACTGTCCATACCTTTGTGGGCAAAATGCCGAACACCTTGCGGGCGTGGTGGCGAAGAGGCCGCGACAATCACCTCGACGCAGCAGGGGTGGTTGCCGGCCGGCTACTGGCCGATGTGGAGCTCTCATCGGAAGCTGTCGAGGACGCCGTGGTGCGTCGCCGGCGGTCCTGTCCCCTCTGCGACCGGCAAAGACGGCGACGGCCAAACCTCCGATCGACGACCAAAACTACGGCCAAGGCGCGGGCGTGGTGGCGGCCATGTCGAGACGTGGTTTGGTAGGGACGGCCGGGGGCTGCGCGGTGAGGAGGCGGCCGGAGAATAGCGGCGGCGCCGGCGGCGGGGCGGGGCGGGAGAGAGAGGGTGGAAGCGTTGAGAGCGGAGGGATTGCTAGTGTCCCCGACAGGCGGGCCACGGGGGGACAAGGGCGTGCGTCCAGGCCGTCCGCGCGCGTTCGTTTCACCCCAAACCGAGCGCAAGTTTGGGCCGAGGATGGGTCGAAAACGGATGGAATCCGGACATTTGTCCGTTTGAGGCCGTGCGCTGGGCCGCGCTATTCGTCTGTTTTACCCCAAACGGACGGGGGCGGACAGAATAGGGTCGCGCGGTGGAGTTGGCATGAGCTTGGCATACCGTCGCGGGTGACCTCCTCTCGTCCTCCCCCGCTCTGTCTTCTCCTGTGCCCCCCCTCTCTCTCTTGTCCCATTCCTCTCTTTTTTCCTCTGTTTCTCTCTTTCTTACCTTGTCTGTTTAACAATTTCTTTGCTTATGTGTTTGGTAAATTATATGCTGATTTATGTGGTGCAAATGTGAAAAATTGAATGATGGAATTTCCCCCCTCTATTTAGCAAATGTATATGGTAATATTAAGATTTTTACAATATTCATAAATCTCCTTCGTGTTCACACTCAACGTGTAACTGTTTGAAACAAAAAAATGCTAGCAATTAAGTACACAGCTTCAGTTTAGAAGCATTGTTCGGGCGGGTTTGGCTAGCGACCAAAACCCTAGCCACCGCCAAGAGATCCAACTTTCGGCACCGTTTTCTGGCGGCTCTCCTCCGCTGGCGACCTCTTAATCGTTGGTCGTGAGGGGGTCGCCGGATCCCGCGCGCACGGACCGTCTTTGCTTTAGGTTTAGAGCCCTAATAGCTTAGGTTTTTGGATCGTCCAACATCTTGGCTTCGGCGGCGGCGACAATGATGCTGAATAAAGAAGCTCCAGATTCTTCTCCGGCGAGGCGATCGTCTCTATGGTCGGTGATGGATTTGGGAACCAGTCTGTTCAAGCGGGGATATCGTGGCGGCGAAGACATCCTTATGGTGAACTTGTGTCCTCGGGCTCCGCCGTTGCGACGACGTCTACTCCTGCGTCGGCGCAGAGTTTGGAAGGTAGTTCGGGAGCGGATGCAGATTGTGGTCTGCATCGACGACATATAGAAGACGAAACGCGTGTTGGGTTCGTGGTTGCCGGATGGCAGATATGGTTTCCTACTTCGGCGTCTTAGATGTGGTGGGGTGTCAGATCTGGAGTTCGATGGCGTGTCCGGGGTGTTGCCTCGGTCTGATTCGTTCAACGATAATGGCTTCATCTTTGATGAACCATCTTGGAGATCCGCAAAGCTGCATATTAGCGATGGAGTCGCGTCGTGCTCGGGTGAGGAGGTGATCCGTCATTTTTTTTTTTTTAGTGGCTGCTGTGGTGGTGCCGGAGACAGGCGATGAACATTGGTGTCAAACTTAACGATGTTCTGCTATCTTTTCAGTTTTGTCATATCAGTCTTTACGTGACTTGTAATTTAATCTTTATGATATAAGTTAGACACATATTACCATGGAAAAAAAGTCTAGAAGCATTACAGACATTTCAGCACATAACTCGTACAAACTGGGATCTCAGAAAAGAACTCATGGCTGATTCTGCGAACAGGTGATTCTGTGGGCCCAAAAGAACTAGAGATGTTCTAAACCCACCAAGCACCAAAACCCCCGCCCCCCGCCCTCCGCCGCCGCCGTGGCCCCACCCGCCAAACCCTAGCCCCCGTCGCCGGCAGCGGTGGGCAGCGGCGATGGCCACTGCGCGCGACGTCGAGGAGGTCGTCCAGAAGCTCGCCTCCGACCGCGCCAGGCCCCGCGATGTGAGTACCCTGCTCCGCTCTGCTCTCCCCCCTAATCGGTCAATCAGTCCACCAATCATCTCCGACGACCTCCGATTCTGAGGACGGCGGCGCTCCTGGTGGCTCCGACGACCTCCTCCTCCGACCGATTCTGATTGCTCCGCCGCGTGCTGCTGCAGGAAGGGGTGAAGCTGCTGGGGACGTGGCTGCAGGGCGACCGCGCCCCCACCTTCTGCCGCCTCCTCGCCCGCAACACCGCCAGGGCCAAGCCCGGCCACCTCGCCTCCGGTAGCCACCTCCCACCTGCTCTGCTTCCATTTCGCTCGCTCCCCCCCTCGTCGACGCTTGTCATGCGTTTGCTGTTCCGCAGGGGCCACGTGGCCGTTCCTCATCACCGCGCTCGCCAAGTGCGTCCTCGCCGACATCGCAGCCAAGAGGCGCGGAGCCACCAGGAGCGCCGCCGCCGGGATGCTCCGTGCCGCCGTCCGCTGCGCAGAGGACGCCAGGCTCTCAGGTAATATTAAGCTAACAGTATTCCAAGGCCCTTCTTCTTCGTCCTGCTCCTTCCTTATTATGCCCAATCATTGCGACTCTGTTATCTGAAGTGCCCTGGAATAATGTAGTGCCCTGGAATTCTCGTCCAAATACTATTGCTAGTGCCTATTGTTGTTGACCGCAGCTTAATACTGGAATCATGTGGAATGTGGTATATCTTTTGCCATATGTTCTTACTCGTAGAGTTTGTGTTGGAGATACAGTAACTGTAAGCTTGGCAGTGGGTGTTAAATGTTTTGCTTGTGGTCTCAGCATTCTGTTATACCGTGAATTGATGTATTATGCGAGGTTTTACTTGCTCTGTTAACATTCTGAAAAGTTATCCAAACACTATTGTTAGTGCATATTGTTGCCTACCATAGCTTAGTATTGGGAGTCATGTGTTTTCTTATTCATACATCCTGTGTTGGACATATAATACTGTAAGCTTGACAGTGGGTGTTGCATATTATGTTTGTGGTTTCAGCACTCTGTTTTTGGGCAAGCTGATAAATCACGTAGGCCTTAACCACGTGCTATTGCTACTTTGCTAGCATTATGCTTAATTTTTTTTATCTACTAGACTTCCATGCAAGTGGTTCTTCAATTGTTTTTATATGGAATATATGCTGGAAGGTGCACGCCATTAAAGATGGTTCACTGTCGTTGCAGGGCACTCCTTACTTTTGGTTTCAGTTGCTAAGCAGCTTTTTAGTCATATATTGGAGGTCATAAAAGATGCTCCCAGCTTTCAGCTAGAGTACAGCCCAATTCTCCGGCAGCTTTTGACTGTGAAGGAGTACCGATATCAGATGAAACCTCGAACATACAGCAGTGAGTTGCCATATCAATGCTCTCCCTGTTTTCAAATCACAATGCCCTTTTGTTCTGTTCTTATAAAATTCTGTATCTTCGCCAGATCTTGTAGTGCTCTATATGAAGAAGGTTGCGACTGGTTTTGATGCAAACTTCAGCAATCAAGCCAGCTCAAAGGAGGAATCCTTCCGCTGTACGTGGACTCTCCATGTTCTACTTGAAAACCCACCTGGCGATTATCCTGACACCATGAGGGAGGAGGTTCTTAATGGATTCTGTGCAATATTCTCACATATTAGGAGGCAAGTAGTCTCTGACCAAGTCTTTTCGGCTCTCCTGTTGAACCCCCTTAATTTCCAAGAGGAGCGGGGTGTTCATTTTAATAGCATCTCTTGTCAATTCTCTGAGTTGGAAATCATATATTAATTTTGTGGGATCAGGGAGGATGGAAAGCTGACTAGCAAGCTTATGGAATGCGTTAACACCTTTTTACTCATGGATGGACCAAACCTTGGAGACAAATCTGTGGAGATCCATAAAGCAGTTCAAGATTTTATATTGCGTTCGTGGCTGATGACTCGTGATCTGCGGCTGAAGGTTCTTATGACCCGACTTGCATTTTTCAACTTTGTTTCATATTTTTTATGTTTGATTCATCGTGAAGTTATTGTTGCTTCCAGAGCTTGTTCATCACATATGTGAAAATTCAGTTGAAGCTTGCTAGAGCTATTCCAAAGGTTTTGGAAAGAAAAAACCTTCTTGGTGTCATCATGGACGACCTAGATCAAAATGTTAACACTGAAGCAGGTTTATTATGGTAAAGGCTACTACTATGCTTTTCAGAGTTATGATTTTGACTTCTTCATTTACTAAGTTCAATAAATGTAGGTGTGAGGCATCTCGAGATGCGAAAGACGTGTCCTTAAGATGCTCCTTGGAAGAGTTAATGGATCTATCTGCTACTATTTTTTATCAGGTAATAGATATGCACACACAACTTTAACTTAACTCTTCTGAATCTCGTAGTAAATCAGCATTTTGTTTTTTATAATATACAAGTGACTTTTTATAACCGTGTAGGCATATAAATCCCCCACACCAATGAGGGGAGATGATGAGAAAAAATTGAAGACGGAGGATGTTATTAGCCGCATCACGAATAGCCTAAAAAAAGGATCTCTATGTTGGTAAGCTATACATGACACCATTTTTATCCCTGTAAGAAAACATCCTTTATCTTCTTTATATGAATTCTCAGATGTGTACCCTGAATATGGTGCCTTCCAAGCTTGAATCCTCTTACAACTGCATTTACTTGACCAAGATTCAGTAACTTCTATTAGACGCTTTATTGTGTGTAGTATCTTTCCATGCCTTTAGTTGTTTCTCTCTAATTTGAGTAACTCTTGACAAAGGAAAAACATCTGTATTCTAGTTGAAAAGTCAATTTTAGTCACCGAGACACTGACTAGTTGAGCCACTCTTGAGTCTTAACCATTGAGAAAGCGCTGACCCTCGTGTGGTCAACTCTTAACCATTGAGAAAGCGCTGACCCTTGTGTGGTCAACTCTTAACCATTGAGAAAGCTCTGTTACCCCCGTGTGACCACATGTACC